>NC_073302.1:311178659-311478659 GCF_027595985.1 Sorex araneus | reverse complement strand
CCTCCGTTTATACTGCCTGAGATGTTTCCTTTTATTGACCTGACTGCTCCCAGGGCTCCTTTTCTAACTGTCATCTCTTCACCTAATGGATGGGAAAGCGGAGACTTAGGGAAATGAAGGAACGCGCTCAAGGTCACATCATTCGTGATGAGACAGATCAGCTTAGAGATCTAACCCTCCTCTCCGCAGCAGCAGGGCAACTTCCAGACACATAATTATTTATCTATAATGCAAAATCAATAATGCAAAATTCTGCCCGTCTCAAAGGACATTGTGTGGGAATTGTGGGGAGTTCATTACTCAACTCTTAGGTCTTCCAAAAAGCTGAAGTGGGATTTTTCAACAGAGCAAATGTCTTTCCACTGATATGCGGGCCTTGCATTTCGAACACGCTAACATATTTTACACCCAGAGGCTTTCGAAGATTCCAAAGGGTTTTCTCATTGAACTCTTGAATTTTGGGGGAGCAGGTCACACACAGCAATGCACAGGGGTTATTCCTGGCTTTGTACTCAGGAATTACTCCTGGCAGTGCTTGGGGGGCCATATGGGATGCTGGGAATCGAACCCGGGATGGCCGCATACAAGGCAAACACCCTATCCGCTGTGCTATTGCTCCAGTCCTGAAGCCTTGAATTTTTTTATTACCTTCACCAGTCACAAATTCTCACCGAATGACTTGTGTCCATGATAAAGCTCAATGACAGCTCTTCTCTCTAGGTTCCCAAAGCATGTGGCCACAGAGGCTCAAAACTGCCTCTTCCAAGAGGCCCGATTAGCCAGCACACCCCTCCTGGGACCAGCTCCGAGGCCGTCCTTCTCAATGGTGTGTGTGTCAGGCCTGGGATTAGTACCTCTCCCGAAACACATGTCTAGTTCTGCTCCTGAGACTGGAAACTAGTAGGGAGGTGGTTTCACTGGAACTTTTTTGCTGGGGACTTGTTTCCATAGAAACCATCTCTTATTTGATAGCTTCAAGGAAAGCAGGAGACCAGCCCCTGAGCTAGGATATTAGGAGGTATTTTCTTGTCATTTTTCACCTCCTGCATCCTGTTTGCTTTATTCCCCCATGACCAAATAAGTGGTACCTTAGGAGGTGCCATTCCTTCTGTCCCCTTGGCAGCCAGCCTCGGCCACTCTGAGCAAATGTCCTTGAGTTCAGGGTAGGTTTGCTTTTCTCCTTCTCCCTGAATGCTCCTGTTCCATAACACTAAACTAGATCATTGATATTAACTTTCTGTGGCTGTTTAAATCTAAACTATGCATCTCCAAAGGAAACCATTACTTTCTAGAATCTGTATGCTTAGCTATTCAAATCGATTTTTCTTAGCACATCTGGAACTATCCAAAAGACCCTGGGGACTGGAGTGATTATACCGTGGGTAGGGTGTTTGCCTTGCACACAGCCAATCCGAGTTCAATCCCTGGAGCCAACCTGGGTTTGATCCAAAGCACCCCATATGGTCCGTGAATCCATCAGGAATCATCCCTCATTATAGAGACAGGAGTAAGCTCTGAGCACCACTAGATGTAGCCCCAAACCAAAACCCAAACAAAAAGTTAGAGAAGACTATCATTTTTTTATCAGTAACTTTCTATCATTATTTTCTCCAAGATGTCAACATTTCTTTTTTCAGATAGTTCCAAAGGAAATAATAAAATTAGTTCAAAATTATATTTAAATGATTTTACTGCTATTAACGCTGCCTTACATTACCCTAGAAATTCCCTGTGTACAAAATAATTTCATTTGTGTTTTGAGCTTGATAATTCTAACAATTCCGTGAGCAGCCTCTGTAAATATAAAATCTACCTTGCATGTGCCAAAATCTAATCAGTGTCTTGTTCTAAGGCACATGATAAGAAGGCAAAGCATGAATAAATGCAGAACTGCTAACACCAAGCTCTTACTGCTCACAAGAGATGCAGTTTCACCAGTGTTCTACAAAAGAAAATGGTAAAATTAGATGGCTACATTACTGAAAACTAGGGAAATAGACTGCAGCAAAAATCATCTGCTAACCACCTGTGTAATCACAAAAAAAGAAGATGATCCTCGGGTGGCTGCTGCTGCTGCTGGACACCTGTGTGCGTTCAGTGGCCCTGAGCCGCCTCCCCACCTCCCCACCTCCCCAGGGACCCCCAATAGAAACACAGAGAGAAGGGGAGATGGGGAGGCTGGGGACCACAGTCTGATAGTGAAAATGGCCCGTTTAATGCAGAGTTGCTAGCATACTTATAGAACATCTGAAGGGGGTTGAGGTAAGGACAGATGTGATAGTCATTTACATAGACAAACATTTGGCAAAGGAAATTCTTTTAGGGAGATCAACTCAAGGAGACACACTGTCTCCCAGGGACAACTGTATTGCTTTTATGGTTCCCTCTAATTGTATAAGTTATCGATACTTGCAGTTGTTTGGATAAACACAGTTAGAGACAAAGATTCCAACACTTAGTTCTCTGGGCTGAGAGCAGACAAGGCTTTAAACACTTGGTTGTCTGGGCTCTGAGTGCAAACAAGGCTTTTACCGTAAATCCCAGACTAAGTCCTTAGGCCAGTTCAGCTAGTCTTTCCCCAGGGGGGGTCCTGTCTCTAAAGTTGTAACAGTTTGCATGAAAACCATGCATTTATGCTTTCTAGAATATCCCATTTCGCTGCCAGGTAGTTTTGCCACTCGCCCTGGGTCCATCTCAGTCCCACGGCGGGACCTCCCCTTTGGGGTGTCAGGAACTACAGAAACTGAAGCTTGAGTCAAGTAATTATGACCAAGTGATTATGCCCAGGAGCAGATATATTTCAGAGTCAATCAACTCCCAAACATTAGGAGCATAGCATTAATGGTCTTTCTGTGTTTAACTAAAGAACAGTGCTCTATGGTAACATATAAAAAGGCTATAGGGGAAACAGAAAAGCAAGTACAAATATACAGCACTTCAAATACAAATCAGTATCAATACAAGTTCAGAATTACCAGAAAGTTTTGTTTTACAAGCAATCGAGATTGACATGGGGAACTGTGACAATGAAAAGTGAAATACAAGGGAAAGGTTACAGATAAACTTTAACTAAGTCAGGAATGCTAGCAAGGGTAATATAAATTCCTCTAGGAGAAGGAAAGGAGACAATACACTGATAAAGCCTAAAGCACTTAGGGTTAATATCCAATACAAAGGGGATGTTGAAGATAGACTTTGGCTAAATTAAGGATGTTAGCAAGGGCATTATAAGCTTCTCTGGGAAGAGGAAAAGGGCAATTTACTGATAAAGACTAAAGCACTTAGGGTTGATATCCAACACCACCTAGGTGTCCTGTGGACTTAATGCCAGAACATTCCAGTTCAAGTGGTACAAATACAACTCGGGCCACCATCTAGTGGTCCAAATTAGAGATGGCTCATTTCTGATCCCCCATCAGTGTTTAGACACACAATGCTAGGAACTGGGGTAGGGGGTGCAACTCTTCCACTGGGACCCCAGAACCACACTGGATAGTTCTCTCCCTCCTCACCCTTGAGTCCTGTCAAGATGAATAAGATTTCTTCTCTTGGGAGAGATGTATCACTTATAATGGTATGACTTCAAACCATCATTCCCTCTTCTTAAGAACTGTAATACTAATTCCATTCCACAGTATCGGCATGTTAAAAGGGACTTTTTCTGGTATCTTGGATTTACCTTAATGTCTAGGGAGTAGAGGGCTTTTATTAATGGTGCATATCGAAAGCTCCTCTTTCTACAGAGAAATGCTAATTGTCCATAAGAGAATGGATCTGCTTTCCCAACCCTCAATTATGAGAAAAGGCCCGGGAGGACCCCTTGAAGGCATTGGGGATAATTATACAGGATGAAAAGCTGACCTTCATTCTTAGTTAGAACCTGCTGAGTTGTAGAAAAACATCTATCCACACAGGCAACTAAGTTTTCAAGACAGTCAGTGTCCCCTTGTCAGGCCCTAAGGAGGAGGGCATGTCTACTCTGTGTGGAAGAGTCTAGAAGTTGAAATGTGGGTGTAGCTGCCTGTAACCCAAACTTTGATAACTTAGGAAGGTGCCTTCAAGAGGATAGGCCAGAAGTGGGGTGGGGTATGGGATATGAGAGGGAACTGGGGATTATTGATGGAAAAAAAGTTGACACTGCTGGTAGAATTCATACTGAATATTGTACATGTAAAACTCAACTATAAATAACTTTGTAAATCATGATGCTTTAATTTTTAAAAATGTAAAAAGAATGACCTACTTTGATTAAACAGTTGGACCTTTCAGAGTTATTGTTATTGTTAGAGGTGAAGCAAAAAATATAGGGTGGAATTCCTATGTGATATGATTAAATGTAATCTTCATGTGAAGTGTTTTTTTTTATTTTTGATTTTGGCTTATTCCCGGCTCTGTATCACTTTGCGTGAGATTTGAGGGACTTATGGGGTTCTAGGGATTGAATCCAGGTCATCCCCATGCAACTCTGTACTATCTCTCCACTCCCTTTAAAAAAAAAAGTGATGAGGTCTTTGAGCAGCAGACTGTACAAGATACTATCTGTGACTTTAGAAAGCTGACTTTGATGATAGGGTACACCATCCAAAAATAGTGCATCTAAAAGAAACTGAATACAGTTAAATTTTCAAGAAGTGGATGCAATATAAATAGTGAGACAAAGTTTTGAGTGGAAAGTAGAGATGAGTTGGAGGCTGATACAACTCATTCGTGATTCCCTACACAGATTTATCTTTATGAATCCATGATGGACATCCACAGAAAGTGTCTCATTTCCTAGGAAAACTAGGACCCAAAGAGTCAGTATATTTGTCAGACTTCTTAAAAGCTCAGTGAGCTAACCAGGAATTTCATTACTACATAAAGAGGATGCGTTGACAATGGAGACTCATGACTAGCAGGGGTTTATACTTCTTCAATCCTTCCCCCAACAAAGCTAAATAGAATCACTTTCAGTATCTACCAGATAGATAGGAAGAGACTTTAGGCTTCTTCGACTTATTGGTCTGCCCACTTCATTCAGTTTAGATTCTTATTACTTCTAGAGTGAGTGATATAAGAGTGGAGCTGGAGATCTAGTGCAGTGGCTAAGGCACTTGAGTTGTATAGAGCTGATTACAGTTCAGTCCCCGGCACCACATATGGTGCCCCAAGCACTGCCAGAATTATCCTTGAGTGCAGAGCCAGAAGTAAGCCTTGAGCATAGCAACAGTCAGCTGCTGTGGTCCCAAAACCAGAGAGAGAGAGAGAGAGAGAGAGAGAGAGAGAGAGAGAGATGATCAAAATGATCTTGTGGTAAATTACCTATCACATAAAGACAGTCTAGTGACCACTACAGTCAGAAAAAAAGTACATTCTCAGGGCCAGAGTGATAGTACAGCGGATAGGGTGTTTGCTTTGTATGCTGCCAACCTGGGTTCAATCCTCGATATCCTATATGATCCCCCAAGCACCGCCAGAATTAATTTCTGAGTGCAGAGCCAGGACTAACCCCTGAGCATCGCTGGGTGCAACCCCAAAAGAAAAAAAAGTACATTCTCACAGACTGGCAGCCCTTAACTTCACTTAAGCGTGTCCAATTGAACACTGCTGTATACCCTTATAGTGGCCTGGATGTTCCCTACTTGATCTCCAACTGTAACACTTCGACTTTGTGCTAAATTTTGCTTCAAGACTGATTCTATCAGCCTATATTTGAAGGTGACTGCTAGTTACCCTTTCAAAAGCTTCTATGTATTGTGGCAGTTGGATCCAATTAGATACAGGAGACCAGATTTCCTGAAGAGGAGAAAAATCAATGTAAATAAATGTAATTTCTAAATAAAATATGCTTTTACCTAATTGAAAAGTCATTATCAATTAGTCAAATACAACTTTAATCAGACATGAATGATTGCAGAATTCTGTATTCAGAGGAAGAACACAGGTTTGGCATTTAAAAACCCTCATGTCTCAAGCCATTAGCCGTGAAAACCTTTTACCAGGTAACTGAGGTGTGAGTTTTAATTCCCAGTATCAAACCAAGAATAAAATTATTTTAATTATGGTCAACTGGGTAAGGAACATTGACGGTCTAATTGCTAAGCAGCAATTCTGTATTCCATCCCTGGGAGACACACACCTGAGCCAAGTGCTTCAATAATTCATTAAATCACTTCCCTATGCATCAATTATCAAATCATGTGCCTTGATTACTTTACTTAGGGAAAGTTACCCTTGTGAAAAAGACTTTTACCAATCATCAAAACAAGGAGGAACAAAACCTCTAACCTATTATAGATTTCATTTTCACAAGAATATGAAATCTTATGATCTCTCAGTTATCTGGGGCACATGTGTCAAAGGCAATATACAAGATAATCCAAAAAAAAAGCCCAGCCTGACAAACTTTATGCAGAATTATGAGGCTTGGGGTTCTCACCTTCATAATTCTTATTTGTGCCAGTAGTTTGTTGTAAAAAATTACTTCAATTTCCTCTAAATATCAAAACCCTTGTGGCCTGGGAAAGATTTTGCCATCCTTATATTCTCTTGATGCTCAATACTTTGAAAAATCTGTGAAGATTCTACATTACTCCCTGAAGTTATTTGCAACTTTGACAATTCATAGATATTATTGTATTTATTTTACTTTACCAAAACTTTCCAAAAATGTTTTAATATTATGAAAGGATGAAAAATAAATGTGCAGACATAGAAGTAAGGATCACTAAATGGAAAGGAAAAAAAGAAGATAACCTCCAATGATATTTCTCTACATAAATAGAGAATACAATCCATAAATGAATGCTCATTAATAAATCTACAAACTATTTGAGAACAGTAAGAAAACATATTTTTTGAACATGGAATCAAAGATTTTGCCTGTACTGTTCATAAAGTAGAGCATCATTGGCTCAACGTTAAATTTAACTCTTCTTCCTGTTCTAATCTACTTCCGTGTGGTTCAGGTAATTCTAACCAAAAAAAAATATTGAATTAATTACAGTCAGGAAAAAAAGAGGACCAGGAAAAGATAATTTATCAATTGACTGTTCAATCTTGAATAGCAAAAAACTTACTGTCCTAAGCTTTACTAGCTTGAAAAGAAATAGCTAACAATTATATCTTCACCTTTCATAATTATTATCTCTGCTGACACTTCTCAATGATATAGTTTTTAAATAGATTGGGGGTCAAAGTTGACATGAGAATTGGATGCAACAGTAATGAATCTCTATTTCTGTCCTGCATTATTTCTGCTCTACTTTTCAAAGGAATGCCTCCCAAACAGGGACAAAATCTGGTAGACACTTGTCAGTGAGTATTTGCACAACCTAAAAATATAAGAAGTCCTAATCGAAGAGCCAGGAGAGTTCAGAGCAGAAGCCTTCAGTTGCAGCTTCTCCCCTTCCGCCTCCCAGACGAATCTTGTGATCCCGTCGAAGTTGATGAGATTTGAAATCTTGAAAGAATGAACTGTGTACTCAAGAACCCGGCAAAAGTCTGCCCAGATAACAAAGTGGGTGGAGTCAAAACCCCAATGACATGGCACAAAAGCAAAGCAAAGCCCAGCGTGAATGGGTGTGGTCCCAAGGATGTTCATTCCGACAGTGTCCTCTGCTGCCCCCTGTAGACTGGTCCTGTGGGGTAGCTGCACAGGGTGAAGGGTACAAGAGCCGTCTCATAATTCTCACCAATTTTTTTTAAATTTTTATTAGTGAATCACCATGACATACAGTTACAAACTTATGAACTTTCATGTTTGCATTTCGTTTACATCCCTCCACCAGTGCCCATTCTCCTCCACCAATGTTCCCAGTATCCTTCCCACCACCCCCACCCCAACCTCCACCACCCCACCCTGCCTCTGAGGCAGGGCATTCTCTTTTGTTCTCTCTCCTGTTGGGTGCTGTAGTTTGCAATAGAGGTATTGAGTGGCCATCATGTTCGGTCTATAGTCTACTTTTGGTACTCAGCTTTCAACCCAAGTGGGTCCTCCCAACATTCTCTACTGGGTGTTCCCTTCTCTATCTCAGCTACCTTTTCCCCCAGCATGTCTCACCAATTTTTGACAATGACATGCACCACTCAGGAGTCTTCTAACAAAGATCCTTCTGTGTTTAAGTTAAAGGGGCTTCTAATGTCTGCAACCAGATTCCCTGGATTTTAAAGAGCATGGTGACATTTTTGGAAAAGCATAATTTTCTCAAAAGTTAGGTTTCAAATACAACCTGTAGACACAACCATTGAGAAAATGCTTGATTTTTTTCCTCATCTTTTGCTCCTCCCTACTTATAATGCTCTCTGTGGTGCATATTAATTAATTACTCCAGTAGTCACCAAAGACAGTAGTCTTCTAGTAAGAAGCCTGTTTACACTTTTGAAAAATACCCCTTGCCTGCCTAATTATAATAAAGAGTAATCATTAAATTGGGCATTTAGGGAAATTTACAAGTAATCAGGTTAACCCATTACCAGAGGGAATAAATCAATGGGAGACAGGGGAAGAATGTCAATTAGATGATCCCATTAGTGAGTCTGTCAATAAAAGGAGGAAATTTTAACTAATTTAGAATTTCATTATACGTGCTGTGAAAAGACCAACTGGCCTTTTCATTTTAGAGGTAGTTATGGCACAGTGTTGTAATAGAATCTGTCATAAGTAGAATATTGCAGATAAAAGGGTCAGTTTGCTTTGTTTTGCTTTGATCAAAAGGAGTGAACGCACTTTTTTTTAAAAAGGTCTATAGCACATACCTTTGAGAAAGGCTCCAAGGTTATGAGTCCAAGCTGAGACGGCAAATTAGCACAGACCTGGTCGGTGTGATCACACCTGCTATTTCACAGAAGATGTAAATGTTGAAGGATCAGAAACTATCTGAATTTGCTAATCTAATTCTCAGGCAATAAGAGATTTAAGTAAGGCCAGTGACACTACAGAATACTAAGATATACCCATAGTGTTCGATAATCATTGTGACCTTCTGCTAAGAACCAATTTTAAGTAAAAATATTCTCTATGTTCTTCGTGTCTCAATGAAACTATTAGCCGCTGTAGTCATAGAACATGATAAGAGCCGGGGCTATGACTCTGAGGTGAAGCACAAATATTGCATAAGAAATAGAGATAGTAAAGTACCTTCCTATGGCTGTATGTGTGTGTGTATGTGTGTGTAATATCAGATAAAATCATCTTCCAAAAACTGTTTCAGCCCAGTTTTTGTAAGATATTGCAGCCTGATAGATTTTCATCACTATTAAAACTGTTTTCAGACTACAGAATTGCTACATTTCCAGTGCATGATAGCAGATACAATTGATGTTTTGGATAAAAGTTTTAATATGCTTAATCAGTCCTGAAATTATGAGACCTATTTTTAAATGTCAAGTTAAATTTGAGAGAGAGGATGACCTAACCATGAAGATATTTTAAACTTCTACCAGAGAAGAAATTGGTTTTTCCTTTTAAAAAAATGGAACAAGCTCATTTCTTGACATATAACAAAAGCTTCTTTTGGATGAGACCTGAATAACAAAGATTCTTTTTATGTGAACATTTGCAATTTTCATGACAGTGCTAAACAAAAGACCTGTAACACTGACAGTCAGACTTCTGAAAGCAAGTAAGTAGATTTACCCTTTATAGGAATGTGCTTAATTCAATTGCTTAGAATCAGAGACAATGTTTCCAAATGCTGTCACTTTTTAATATTCTAAGTATCACTGTATCACTGTCATCCCATTTCTCATCAATTTGCTCGAGCGGGCACCAGTAACATCTTCGTTGTGAGACTTGTTACCGTTTTTGGCATTTATAATATGCCATGGGTATCTTGCCAGGTTCTGTTGTGCAGGCAAGATAACCTGTATAGCTTGCCAGGCTCTCCAAGAGAGGCAGAGGAATCAAACCCGAGTCGGCCATGTGCAAGGCAAATGCCCTACCCACTGTGCTATTGCACCAGCCCCAATATTCTAAGTACTAAAATTAAATATATCATTCATTAATAATTGATCATTCTAAACAAACTGTAAAATAATTTTAAAAAGCTTAGTGCAAATATTTGTTCATTTTATTTAACATCTCTATTTACAAAAGGATTAAAAACATGGCTAATAATATACTTCTCCCAAAGATTGTATTGACTATTTAAGGCACACTTTGTTCTTAATCAAGTGGTCTTCATATGGAAAGTTTTTAAATAATGAGTTCCAACTTCTCTAAGCTTAGTTTTAAATCCATCTTCAGATCATTTTAAGCCCTTCTTCTTGGGCATTAAGAAGAAGGTGTTTATCTGGGTGTTTATCTTTCCTTTGCTCTACTCTGTACTCTGCCTATGAATCAAGAAAATAATTATCTTATGTGACCTACAAGTTCTTTCTTTGAATCGTTATTTCGTGCTTATGCAGTTATTGAGCAGCTACCATGTTCTAAGTATGATTTTAGGTACTTGGGAGGCAAAGTGAAAATACAGTCCCTACCTGCAAGCAACTTAAAGTCCACTGAGTAGAAGCAGAAAAGCCACTTAAACAGAATTTCAGGTTGACAGAAGTATCATTTTTTTTAATTACGAAGTATAATTCTCTTCGTACCTGGCAAGTAAATGTTTCTGTTATCAACAAAATACATCGTACTCCAATTCTTCTAAAAGAACTCGTGGTTTCATCTACTTTGAAGGCTGAAAGTGCTTCCCTCTGCTATCTCCTGAGGCTCCTTTAAGGGATCACATCAATTCCTGACTCAAGTCAACCCACTGATGAATAGTATGATCATTTATGCCCAACACCTTGTCCCTGGGTAGTCAAAAGACCTTCAGGCATGGAAGCCTCCTGGTTCTCTCTCTTAAGCCTGCCTCCTCCCCTCCCTTGCACTGCAGAGGATTCTCTAGGGATATGCTGCCAGAATCTGGAAAAGCAACCAGCGACATTAGCATGTGACCTCAGATATATGGTACTGGGCACTTATGGACTAAACAGAAAAAGAAAAATGGCTATAATAACAACTGCAAAGATCAATCTAGGATTTACCCTGTGCCAGGCACATTTTTAAAACATAGGCGTATCAGCTCCTCCCATCCTCACAGTAACTCTGTACGCCTCTAACATCGTTAAGCCTTTCCCATGTGACTAAGGGGAATGACAGGGTAGCAAAATATTTCCTCAAGGTCAGGTCGCTACTAAATGACCTCAGCTCTAAAGTGTGGTCTCTAAATGGCTATCATGCCATTTCTCTAATTTGCATCTTAACAAAATTCACAGCGTCATTAGTAACTACAATGGAGTTACTCATTAGAAGGATCTTTACGCGATAACACTAACCATTCATGAGTCTCTACTGCATACCAGTGCTGCTTTAATTCCTTTATACATTTAAATTATTCTCATAACATCTCTGTGATTTGGGCCAGGCTTGGTTATTCCCATTTTACCAATAAGAAAAAAGTTTCATAGCAAACTCTAATCCAAAGTCATGTAGAACAGATGCTCTCAATTCTAATTCTTCTCTCTGACCCCCAAATTATTTCATAATAGATATTTAGATTTATTTAATATGCTTAATCTATAAACCATGCTTTACCTAAAATACATTAAAATCCTTATCTTTAAGATTTGTCTTTTATTTTTGTAGGGCTTGGGGCAATACCCAGCAACACTCAGGGCTTATTCCTTGCTCTGTGCTCAGGAATCATTCCTGGCATGCTTGAGGGAATATATAGGGCACCCAGGACAAACCCTGGTCAGCTGTGTACAAAGCAAACGTCATACCCACTGTACTATTTCTCCAACCCCTGTATTTATCAATTTTGGTTAGATCACCTTTACACTGTCTAAACATTTCAGAAATGTGTAAGACAGTTTCTAAGCCCTCTACCCATTATAGTTTTTGCTGTGATCGGACACTTTCTTTCATAAGTCCAAATTTTATCTGAGAGCTGGAGAAATCAAACAGCGGGTAGGGTGCTTGCCTTGCGCACAGCCAACCCAGGTTCAATCCCTGATACCCCTTGGAGTCCCCTGAGCTTGGCAGGAGTGATCCCTGGATGAAGAACCAGGAGTAAGCCCTGAGCTCAGCTGAACGTGTCCCCAAAACTAAGGTTATTCAAGAACCTCAACCTAAATAGAAAGATTACTCTTTCATTTTAAGTCCAAATACGAAGAACGAGCCACATTATGCTGATAGAATTCTAGGAAATTCCAGTTCACCGTGTATAATAATATGATTTCATGATCTGCTCTTAGAAGGCGAATTTAATTTCTGAAAGGCAACTGCGGCCTTTGACCCAGGAATAATCAATTACACTCAGCATCCAGCAGACTCCCCCGTGGTTGAGGTAAGGGATTGGCATGGTGGTGATAAGTCTGAGAGGTTTCTTTTATGTCAGTTTTTCATGGAGGAAGAAAGACATGAATTGTCACCGGAGGAAATACAGGGTTATAAATTCCTGCTAAGCACACCAAGAAGCAAGAGACCTTTGAATCATTTTACAGGCCCAGTGAGCTGTGTGGGAAGGACACATCAACGGCAGTGCCAGCTTCTTGGCACTAGGAAGAGATGAACAGGAAACAATGACTTCTGCAGTTTGCCCCTTGACAAAAAAAAAAAAAAAAAAAAAAAAAACCTGCCCTCACTCTTTTTCTGTATTATTTGCCATCTGGCAGTTGTTCTGGGCGGAGAAAGAGACAAGCTCACCCTGAATATGGCTTAGACACAAGTTGAAGAATGTCAGCTATAGATAGACCGGAGAGATAGTACAGATAGTACAGAGATAGTACCGGAGAGATAGGGCATTTGCCTTGGGTGCAGCTGACCCAGGTTTGATCTTCAGCATCCCATATTGACCCCAAGCACCACCAGGAGTAATTCCTGAGTACAGAGCCAGGAGTAACCCCTGAGCATCACCAGGTGTGACCCCCCATCCCCCAAAAGAAGAAAGGAAGTAAGCTATGGCTACCAACTCTGCCTCTCTCATGGTTGCTTTATGTGTCTCCCTCCCATACCAGATAGAAAATAGCCTGGAATGAAAATGCCATTCAAGTGAAATTTCTTGATTTTAAGGCCAAAAACCCTGCCCTATCTCAGAACCTCTGGTTCCCTGCTCTTCCATTCTTCCTCTTCCCAGCAGTGGCCTTTTCTGCCATTGTAGACGCAACGGAAAGCAGCTGAGAGCTGCGAATGGCTTGGGTCAGTGGCTGCTCTAGGCTTTCTGTCTACAACCCCTGATGAAGATGCTCTAGCCCTGTGATGTGTCGCTTCATCATCCAGTTACTGGCTTTCCAAGAGCAGAGCTGATAGCAGCCTTTCTCAAACCACTTAAGGGTCACTGCACTTCCTTTCTGGTGCAAATCAAGGTCATCTAACTCTTTCTTGATCTTGTGTGGTGAAAATTGCCATTACATGATTTTTCCCCAGAGAGTGAAAACAAAGAAACTATAATGACCCATAACTCCACTTCAATAGCATGTGTGACATATATCACAAAGAAAATGGTAATCTTCCTGGAGGTAACTCCTATGAAACAAATCAACAGCTATTTTAGAACAATGATTGAGGCCTAAGGATCAGAAAGGCAGTACCACAACAAGGAACTTGCTTTGCAAGCAGCAGACACTGAGTTTGCGTCTCAGCATTGCTCCCAGCCTGGAGTGACCCCTCAGCATAGAGCCAAAGCCCTGAGCACAGTCAGATGTGTCTCCCTAACCAAAATAACAATTAATTTAAAATATAAACAATAGTTCAATGAATATTTAATAATACTTTTAAATATTGTTGAAATTAAAACAATATTTTAAAATAAAAATAATAATTGAGAGGCTGGAGTGATAACACAGCGGGTAGGGCATTTTCTCTGCACGCCGCCTACCCGGGTTCGATTCCCAGCATCCCATGTGGTCCCCCAAGCACTGCCAGAAGTCATTCCTGAGTGCAGAGCCAGGAGAAACCCCTGAGCATTGCCGGGTGTAACCCAAAAAGAAAAATAATAATAATAATGGTGGATAGCCTGGCTTTAGAAGCGGAGGGCTGCAACTCTATAAAGTAAGCTAGTTCATTCAGACCAAGTACAAGGAATGACATCATAGGGAGTTTCTGCCAGTACAGTCACGATTTCTATACTAGGAAAGTCAGTGGGCCCCCATGGGTGGTTTATGTGAGGTAGAGAAGAGATAGATGGTCACTTTCTTCTGATCCACCTCTGCCAACCCAAGACTGGCAGGGAAGGCTAGGACTGATGGTCTGCAATGAGCCCCTGCACAGCATGGACTCAAGACACACCTGATGTTCGTTTGGTCTTCTTGGCCCAGGAGTGAATCCCCACCACCTAATTTCTCTGGGATCTGTGGACTCAGGCCAGAGCAAGGAAATGCTCTTTGGAGGAAAAGAAAGTCAGTCCTAGGCCTTACCCAGGTCCTTCTAGGTCTTTGTTCTATCTCACAGAAAAGAATTCCCGGAGGAGCTGCGCAGTGAAGTGAAAAACAGGTTTTATTTGGAGATTTCTGAGACAGTGGAGAAGAGAGCAAAAGGGAGAAATAGTACTGTGCTCAAGAGAGAGAACTAGAGCTTCTCCAAGGCAGAGAGAACCCCAGCACACATCTCAAGAGGGGAGATGCGGGAGACACATGTGCTCGGCCACATGTTACAAGCAACATATGGACTTGAACAGCATTTGCACTTGTTTCCTTTGTCCAAGGTGGCTTTTATAGATTTTTTCCCCCAAGCCACCCTACGTGTGATTTCTACCTGACAAGAGTCCACTGCTAGGGTGGTTGATAAAGGGGTAGAGTTGGGAGTGGTGGATGGTCGTCTTTGCAATTCCTTTCCTTGGCCTCTGTTTCTGCTCGAGCTTCTCTGGGTTCTCTTGACTAGATGAAGTCTTATCAGGCTCCTGAGCTCACAGTGGGCTCTTTGCAATGTGGGGGCTGTTGGTTTTCTTACTTCCCAGAAATCCCATTACCTTGGGGGCACTTTTCTATCTACCTGCCTTTCTGTCACTAGAAAGACTTGGATAAGCATCATCCAAGCCAGCATTGAAAGAGTTCAGCACTATATTTACCTACATTATCTTACTTGATCTTCATAGTAACCTTGAGATGTTGTATGGCAGCTAAGTTAATGTCACAAAGGGATAACCGGAGATCAGGCAGACACTCAAATTAATGCTCAGACACCCACAGCTAGCAAGCAGTACAGCTAGGACTCAAACTCTAATCTGCCAAAACACCTATGCATTTAGACCATACACTGGAGTTCAGCGAAATATAGGTTTCCCCTGTACACCAGTAAAATGTTCCTAGTGCAGGATAAACTGGGTCTGGGAACACTCAGATGTTTTCCATGGAAATAACTGGTAATCGCATTCCCAGACTCCTCAATGTATCCCAATAATTTATACCAAATAGGAACATTCTACTTTCTGATTGCAGGAGATCTCTGTAGCAAGTTCTGTGAGAGTTTTAAGGTAATTAAATTTCCTAGTTTATCTTATATCTGCTTTCTTAAAAGGCCTAAAATAAATTCTCTTTTCTTTGTCGGGCAAAAGGGTGAATGTGTGGGTGTCCTTGTATTAGAAAGAACATTCTTTTAAACAAGATGTTGATTTATCAAAACTACTTAAATGAAAAAGAGGCCCAATGTGGCAGTATTCTCACTCTATCTAGCATAGGTCAATTATGCAAGCATTTCATATACAGGTTTTTCTTGTCAGTTTATAATTGGATTCACCAGAGACTTGTTAACCTCTGGGAAGAGTTATAAGTTCTGCATAGCAGCAAAAAAATTTTAAAGCATGTCTTTACTCATAGAAAGTAAAACATGAAGCCAACTAAAATAAAATTTCACCTTATTCAAATGCACATAACAATCTATTGTTTTTTTAAAACATAATTCAGATTTCTTGGGCCCCCAAAATATTAATTCACTGAATCTCAAGTAAGTCTCAGGAACATTTGATTTTTTAATGCTGTCCTCACATAGACAGTCCCCAATGATGTTTAGAAAGACATTGGACCGTGAGTGGGAGGACATGGAGAGAAAGAGGCTTTATAGGGAATCGTACTACTGGAATTGCACGGTGAGCTAGTTATGCTCCCTAATGAAGGCTTTGAGTAGGAGCATTGTTAGCTGTAGTATATAATTAAATTCTGCCCTCAAAAATTGTTGAGAGTGATAATAATTTGGTGTATAATAATTTGACTAGCTTTTACTTTGATGTCTTTTCCTTAACTCCTACTATTTGTAACTACTAAAATAGACCCTCATTAATGAGACCTTAAAGGGACTGGAGTGAAATTCTAAACTATTTTTTCTAAATGACTTGGAAAAACAATCTTCTGTTTATCAAAAGATTTGTTCTTTTGTTACTGTTCAGTACAGGGATAGTAAACAAGTTCACATATTACCTATAGGAATGTAAATTTTTGTAAGGTTTCAGTCATTCTTAAAAGTTATTTGAAAATTTGTATTAAGTTTTCATAATGGTCATATTCTTTTATTAGCAGTATAAGTCCTGTGTTAATGGAAAATGTACAAAAAGATTCATAAATATGTTTTTAATAGTAAAAATGTAGGAAAGGAACCAAAAATGATAACATGCGGGTGGGCCCTTGCCTAACGGTTGGCCAAGCCAGGTTTGATGCCCCCAGTGTCTCATGTGGTTCCTAGAACACTGCCAGGAGTGATCCCTGAGCACAGAGCCAGGAGTAAGTCCTGAGTACTTCTAGGTGTGGCCCAAAAAAGACAAAAAGAAATATGAAAAATGTGAAATAGTCTACAAATGGGGAAATAGGAAATTATGCCATGCTCAAATAATGAAATAACCCATCTTTTAAAAATGTCTTATGAGTTTAAAATGATATGAGAAATGATTTTTTATTGAAAACTAAGTTTTAAATCATCTTCAAATATCAGTAAAATTACTTTTCAATTAATTGAGCTGAGAAAAATAAAAGAACACCTGTAAAAAATGTTGAGAAATATTGCACGGTGATAAAAACAAATACTCTGAAAGGTGAGATTGTCAAACTCTGGGATTTTGTTTTTATTTTGCCATTTTTTTCCACATTGGGAAGCATATTTTTCAAATGTGTAAGTAATTTTAAAAGAAAGTTTTGTTTTCTCTTTTAATGCACTATTAGAACACAGTTACAGATTTACAAATAAGGACACTAGAAAGATGAAGTAAAAATATTGTTTCTTTATATTTAATTTTTTAGGTATCATGATTTACAGTGTTTCTATTGTGTCCATGATAAAGTTTAAAGAATACAGCATTCCAACCCCGCACACCCTCACCAGTGTCATTTCTCTCCACCATTGTCCCAAGACCCCTTGATAGTGCTCCCCAACCTTACTGTCTTCCTCATCACCTGCCCCCAATCTCACTGCCATGGTGGTCACCTTCCTTCAAAAGGAGTCTAGAGAGAGCACTTGAAAAAGAAGCACAATCATTGTTCCCATAATTCTGAAGAAATATCTACCTCTACCGCGTGTTATTAATCAAGTCAGTGACTAAGTCTAGTTATCATTCAAGGGGATGCTCACAAGAGTGTGAGCATCAGTTCATAGTTAGGAAGTTGAGTCTCCCACAGTCCATGGAGAAAAGGCATTGTTCTCCCAAACTGGAGAGCCATTTCCCTACATAGTAGTTTTTCTATGGTACAAAGGGTTATCAATGACAGAGGTTCAAACTTATCTAATATCCCTCTCAAATCAAGAATGCCCCACAATACCAACTCTAGAGAAGCTATAATGAGAGAAGAATGGGAATTAAGAAAGGGAAGATCCTACGTTCCTGGTATCTCAGGTTAGAATTTAGGATGCAGAAAACTTTGGGCCGCTCCGGCGGGCACCACCAGCTGGAGATTGCTCTGGACCCAGACCGGGCCAACAACACCGGGGTTCCAGACAGAGAAGGTACAGCTGGCACGCCTTCTCCTGATGGAGCCCCGGTGACACTGAGCAGCTACTAACATGGCTACGGTATGCGGGACTGGGACACCTCCAAACCGCACAGCTGCTTATGCGGCCGCGTGACCTTTCCTGATATACAAAATATATGCTCAGGAATGGCTCCGCCACCCCTGGGCGTCCATTATCCCAGAGGCACAGAAACCAATCTAAGAATGCAACTGCTGCTGGCAATTATAATACTTTTGGTACCGGCAGCTCCTTGCAGAATGTCTCCAGACTGAGAACTAAGTCGCAGCCCCATGCCTGCCCTGGAGGGGAAATGTTTCTCTCTGTTCTCTCTCTCTCTCTCTCTCTCTCTCTCTCTCTCTCTCTCTCTCTCTCTCTCTCTCTCTCTCTCTCTCTCTCTCTCTCTCTTCTTTTCCTTGCTGGGAGAAGGGCGTGGAAACCGCCATATTATGAGGACTACTAATGAGAGATACAAGCTCGCAATGATCCAATTTCTGGAAGAAATTTCCCTGGACTTAGTTGCTAAAATACAGAAATCCAAAACCGCGCGGCTTCAATCGCAGCCTCATATCTCTCCACAGCAGATCTGTCTCTAGTGGGGAACTCCTAATAATAATAGTGAGTTTTTTGTTGAAATATTGAATGTAACCAAAGTGAAGAGAAAGTAAAGTGAAATTTATCAGTTACACAGGTGGGTAAGGGGAGGGATGGGAGGTATACTGGGGTTTTTTTGGTGGTGGAATATGTGTTTCAGCATTGTATAACTGAGACTTAAGCCTGAAAACATTGTAATTTTCCACATGGTGATTCAATAATAAAAAATAAAAATAAAAAAAAGAATTTAGGATGCATTTTCCTAGAGGAAAATGTGTGATAGTCAGTGTGTTTGCTGATCATCTAATTAGGAACTCATTTATACCTTCTAACTCCAAAACTTACAAACATGAACCTTAGAAAATATTACAATGCAATTCCAACAACATCAAATTTTATACCATAGTTGCAAAATACATTTTGAATTCTATTCAACTGATTTACAAATAGACATTATGAACATAATGGGTTTAATATCTGTCCTTCACATATTCATATAAAGCATAGCCCTGTAACTTTTTTTTTCTTTTTGGGTCACACCCAGCGATGCTCAGGGTTTACTCCTGGATTTGCACTCAGGAATTACTCCTGGCAGTACTTGGGGGACCATATGGGATGCCGGGGATCGAACCCAGGTCGGCTAGCCCTGTAACTTTTAAAAACAATTTCCAAATAAATGCTCAAATTCTGAAAGCTCTAATGTAACTAGGATCCATGTCAATTTAACCCCAAGATAGAATTATTAAATAATAATAGCAGTATCATATGAAAAATGAAAATGAGTCCATCATTTTATCCCTGTGGATTACAGCTTGCTGCTTTATGGAGAGTTACAATGTACAATTACTAATCTAGAAGACTGAAGATATCTTCAATGCTCCTTTCATTTTTAAAGAGTTAAAATTATTGCTGTCATAATTGGTAACTTACAGATCAATATATTTGCTGATAATGGAGCTACACAAACTCTGAGTCTACATTGATTGCTGAAAAAAATTGAATCTCAACTTTTCTGCTAGATCCAATTTCAAATATAGTTCTTAGGAACATTAGACTGTATATACAACCATTTCTTAGTATAGTGGTGGCTGAAGTGATAGCACAGCAGGTCGGGTGTTTGCCTTGCACAGGGTCGACCTGAGTTCAATTCCTCCATCCCTCTTGGAGAGCCTGGCAAGCTACCGAGAGTATCCCACCCGCATGGCAGAGCCTGGCAAGCTCCTCGTGGCATATTTAATATGCCAAAAACAGTAACAACAAGTCTCACAATGAAGACATTACTGGTGCCCGCTCCAGCAAATAGATGAACAACGGGATGACAGTGCTATTCTTTTGTTTTGCAGTATAGTGAATTATTCCTCTTTTCTTTCTTTGTTCATCTTAGTGTTCATGCCAAAAAGTTTCTATAAATATTAATAAGAAGGGCATTTGCCTTGCATGTGGCCAACCCAGGTTTGATTCCTCCACCCCTCTCAGAGAGCCCAGCAAATTACCAAGAGTATCTCACCCGCACAACAGAGCCTGGCAAGCTACCTGTGGCATATTTGATATGCCAAAAACAGTAACAAGTTTTACAATGCGGACATTACTAGTGCCCGCTCGAGCAAATTGATGACCAATGGGACAACAGTGCTACAGTGCTACCTTTTACTAAGTGGCATGGAGAGTTAGTAATAAAGATATCACTGTTTTATTTTTACTGATTTTTTACCATAGCTTCAAAGCTGTCACCTATTTTATGGCAACCATGAAACGAACTTCTTAAGGTAAATCATCTTAAGGGCAAAGATGGTCTTGCATCTTCCTTCAAGAATCTGAGACAAACCTAGCAAGTTTACCTGTGCCTGCCAACTAAATTGGCTATGTGCCTCCCTTTGTTTTTCATTTTCGAATTTAACAGTTCATTCTATTGCACTATAGAACACTTTAAGTCTGAAATATTCATAGCTTAATATTTCTCCCAGTTTAGGTTAGATACAGTTAAGAATAAAATTAATATGTGTGTTTAATTTTTTATGACCAGAAGATGAATTTTCTTTGAGTTTGTATGTTCAGGTATGTCTATAAATTTATTGAGATTATTTTATTCAAAATACTTCACCCTCCCCAGACACTTGGTCCTAGATTTTAATTTGTTATTTCATTTCTAGTGATTGTTATGGATTAATTTTTCCATCAAATGTATACTGAATTTCTTTATGGGCCAGGTAATATCCTAAGACTTAGTATTTGAGTGAGAAAATGAGATATTCTCTCCCTTCACTGAGTTTTTGGTTTATTTATTGACGAATTTGGACACTAACTTAATATTTGCAGAAATATCTTTTATATCCATTCACTTTTTTAAAAAGATTTAGAATAGGTGTATCAATTTCCCGGCTTTCAAGTTTGGAAGAACTGAGAAAACCTTAGGAGACTAAATGATGAGTGGATGTAGAATTGGTTTTTTTCCAGCGCTCTTTCTCCACCAACCATCAGAGTGGGGAACTATTCAAAGTTCAGCCCAAGAACCCACTCCCTAGGTAATTTTATGATCCGTATCCAATGGCTTTAATTTCATGTATATAACTGTGATAACCACATTCATGTCTTAATCCAAATTTCTTTTTTGAGTTATATTTCTTCTTATTAGGTTGATAATTGCATCCAACTGCCATTTTACTTCTTCTGGGATATCGTTAAGTCCTCTTTTCTCATAAAGTGTATTGAGTATACTTGACCCTTGTTCTCTTGCATTGCTTCAAGTCTTGTATAAGTTAACACTATCTGTAAGCCTTTGAAATCTGAATTTCTCATTTCTCTGGGATAATTTTGTCTCAATTTCCTTTAAATCATTATCTTGTTTTTTTATAACACCCTAAGGTTACTTTTACATTTCATGGTACTTGATACTAATTATTATATAGTATTTGACACAAGTTATTTTTATTTGTGCACATATTAATACTCTAAACATAATTTATAAATAGAGATTTATAATATAGAGTAGAGCTACTGTTACAGTTTCAACTCATTTTAAAATAGATACTTGAGAAAAAGTATAACATAAAGAAATGTATAAAATTGGGAAATTTCCAAGAGATATACATGTTAACATGATATACAGAATCTCCTACCCCCGGACCAGGCTTTCTTCACTGGGGACCCTCAGAAGGGGGCGGTTTGAGTTTCCCTCCCCACCCCAAGCAGAGCCCCGGCAGCCGAAAACCTCCAGAACCCCAGCCACAGCCATGCTCAAAGCCTCTCTCCACACACTAGGACGAGTGTCATGCATGAAGGAACCAGCAGAAGAACCCAGGCATACGGGACCCGGGGCTGAGATCTCCAAGCCTGCTCGAATAGGACTGGGCCTCCTCCACCCAGACCCCCTCCCCCTGCCATGTAATCTCATCAGCGGCCAAGATCCAGAGACTATATACAACAAAGATTATATAAAACAAAGCTCCCAGAAGCGCAAGGCCACAAAGCGGCCATGCGACCTCTTATAGTCTAGCCCACTGATGTCACTGATGTGCTTAAAGCAGCACACATATGTTTGGTTTTAACATACTTGCTTGTATTCCCTGATAGGCATTCTGTGTCCCTCTTGGAGAGCCCAGCAAGCTACCTAGAGTATCCTGCCCACACAGAAGAGCCTGGCAAACTCCCCATGGCATATTTGATATGCCAAATACAGTAACAATAACAGGTCTCATTCCCCTGACCCTAGGATATTAGTGGTAGGAAATGTGCACTGGTGAAGGGACAGTTTGCATGACTGAAACCCAATTATGGACAACATTGTAACTGTTTATCTCATGGTGATTAAATAAAAAAAAATTAACAAGTGTGAAATTTCCTAGTTATATGGAAATTCTCTATTCTGGAAAGAATAATCAGTGGCTTGCCTCTTGCACTATTTGAGCAAGTTTAAGAGGTGGTCTTGACTTTAGGAGTTTGGCTCAACCAAGAGAGTTCAAGGAGAGCACGGCAGAGTGTTACAATGTTTAATACAGGTTGTTAGGATAACTTTGAAGTTCTTCGAACTTTTTCCCCAAAAGAGACTTCACATAGGCCTTTCTGAGAACTTCTCTGTTCTGGTGCCTGCTGAAAAACCTGAGTCATTCAGCTGTAAGGGGAGAAATGCTCTTCTCCTGCCAACAGAAAACGCTGTTAGAACAACTTCAGGATGGTTGTCCTCTCCCAGAGAAACTCTGAGAAGATTGCAAGTAGTTGTGATTGTTGTAAGAACAACTGTGGAATTGTCCTCTCTCCAGGAGCCACTCACAGCAGTTGCCAAGGAAAATTGTCCTTGTTAGAATGGTGGCCAAAAGCCTCTTCCAGAAGCCAAAGCTGAGAGTAACTGATGCCCGGGCAGAGCGCTAGGTATCGACCTCCTAAAAGCATGTTAGCCAGAGGAATCACACAAAACTGCAGAGAGCCAATAAGATCTGAAGTTCTTTTTGCTTTTCTTCCTATTGATCTTCCAGACAAGGATTTGTTCTTTCAGTGTATTTCTCTTTACAGAATAAAAGATATTTCCCAAGTATAACTTGATGAGAACTGAGGGCCAGAAATCCTAGGGGCGAAGGGGTGTAACAATATTTTTCCTAGGGATTCTGGAGAATAAACTAGCTTTCAAGATCATCATTTTAAGATACACATTAGGAAAATAAATAAAGGAAGTTTATTATTTATTGGAGAAAACATCAGATAGACCCTAATAATAGTTCTGTAAGATTATGTTTCATTTATTATACAACAGCAGCATTTTCTAGCATAGGAACTGAATAAACATTGAGTAGCTGAATGGGCGGATACATAGTTAAATAGACAAATAAATGGGTACTGTGTACTTTGAGATGGAGTCCAGAATTTCTCAACCAGGAGGCATATGGCCCTTTTTGGGTCCCTGAGATATTTCAAAGGAGCACAGGTGAAAAATCAAGTCAGTAGGATGGGAGGAGGATCACAGGTCAAGACCTGGAAGCAAACAGTACAACAGAGAGCAAGGAAAGGGAACAAATTCATCATATCTCCACAGTCAGAAAAAGGTTGATAAGCACATATCTAGCCCATTAGTATGGACACTGACTTTTTTTTATTGCTTTGGGGCCACATACCTGGTAATGCTCAGAGTTATTTCTAGCTCCGAACTCAGGTATTACTCCTAGCAGTACTTAAGGCATCATACAGAATGCCAGAGATCGAAACCAGGTTGGTTACATGCAAGATAAACAGCCTAACCACTATACTATTTATCTAGCCCCAGGACACATAAGCATTTTTATATGAAGTAAAATAAAAACTTTTTAGACAGCTCAATATATAATGTTAATTTCCCAAACAAAATAGAATTTTTATGTTTTATGTTTCAATTTAATAAAACAATAAGCCCTTTTTTCAGCCTGCATTAAAAAGCTAGATAAATGGCAAAAGGTTTGTTAGATCAATTTTTGTTGCCAATAAGAAACCTTGAAAATTTTATTAGGAAGATAAATAAGTTTGGGAATCTCTGAATTAGAGACTCAGAAACTTTGGGTTCAGCTGGTTAACGTTGCATAGCATGTATAGCAAGCAGTCTGCAAAACAGGACTCTAAATTGAGGAGACCGGGTCTACATGACAGTAGAAACATTTTTTAGAAAATTTTAGCATATATATATATCCTATTATCTTTTTTCCTGCTTTGATTTATTTTATTTTATTTTGTTGAATCACCATGAGATACAATTATAAACTTTCATGATTAAGTTTCAGTCATACAATGATTCAGCACCCATCCCTCCACCAGTGTACATTTCCCAACCAATGTTCCCAGTATCGCTCTCACGACCCTCATTCCACCCTATCCCCTGCCTCTGTGGCAAGCACCTTTCTTCTTACTCTCTCTACTTTGGGGCATTATGGTTTGCACTACAGATACTTACCGAAGTATCCTGCCCACCCGGCAGAGCCTGGCAACCTACCAGTAGTGTATTCGATATTCCATAAATAGTAACAACAAGTCTCACTTGGAGACGATATTGGTGCCCGCTCGAGCAAATCGATGAGCAATGGGATGACAGTGATACAGTGATTACAGACACTAAGATGGCCTAGTATCTTAATTGCTTACAAATAAAGCTGTATGTTTCTAATACTAGTTAAGTAACTAGTATTAAGCACTCTTAAAACAAGGATAACATAATTATTATGCTTTGGACAAGTGTGACCATAGAGCTTGCTGTCTCCACAGTAATGGGGTTGTTTGGAAAGAGAAAATGAGAGAATGTGTCCAGGGATGTGACTTAAGTGGGAGAGCAAATGCCAAGGAAGGGAGAGGCCCTGGATTTGATCCCTAGCATTGCATGCCAAACTCCCTTATTGCTGGGCCTGACACCCAAAATCAAGGAAAGAGAAAAAGAAAGAATTATTTGGCAACTGCTTAATTATCGCACCAGTCACATGCTTGGGACCCAACTATCTAGTTTAGTGTTCCCAGACACAAAACATACTCCTGTTTGACATATTCAACCTTGCTATCAAGAAGGAACTCATCTTGTCAAGAATGAGAAGAAATTGTTAGCTAACACCAGCATATATTCTAAGTAGCTCTGATGTTTAATACCAAATGATATGCAAATGCTCTGATTCTGGGTGTTCTGCCTCGTAAACCAGAATACCAGTTAATGGGTAATCGGGGATAAAAAGGGTTTATATTGCCAAAACGGAAAGGGTAGCAAAAGCTAGACCACAAGTGATCTGCGTGGCATTCGGGTATAGAAATCGCACTAGTTCCTGGTGGTGGGTAAGACTGCTTCCACTTATCCCACCTTGTAGGTGCTTAAGTATTGCCTCTTACTGGGACTTGTCTTGAGGGTGTATTAATAGAGCATATTACCTAACTATTATCCACAGAAGTTTTTGTACTCCTCAGATTCATATGTTGAAATCCTAACAGCTAATATGACAGTACTAGGAAGTAGAGCCTTGAGGAAGTAATTAAGATGTGACAAAAGAGTCCTCATTAACAGAATAAGTGCCTTACAGGAAGACTCAGGCAAACTTACTCTTGGTACTTGCTATCCCTTTGTAAGAAAACTTACTCTTGGTACTTGCTATCCTTTTGTAAGAAAACTCTGAGCAGGCTTCCTTACAGCACCATCTCCAAGATTGGAAGTAGCTTTCTCCTGAACACGGCATCTGCCACCTAGATCTAGAACCCTTGAACCTCCGCAACTAGGAGAAGTAAACATTTGTTGTTGAATCCATCTAATCTCTGATCGTATCAAATTGATTGAGACAGAAATTCTCAAAAGTTCTGTAATAAGCCTTGAAATCTCAGTGCAGTGGCACATTTAACATATTTGTTTTTGCTCTAGTTCCAAGTTTCTGTGGTGCAGCCTTATTCTAGGGATATGCAAGTGATTCAAAACCCAAGTGCCATCATCCCCTATGACCTCAGGGCTTTCACTTACAGTAGGGAGTGTCTCTTCTAGCTGAGGACATAGGAAATAATGGGAAAATTAGCAGGCAAAGACTTAGGACTGTATCACTGTATCACTGTCATCCTGTTGCTCATTGATTTGCTCGAGCAAGCACCAGTATCATCTCCATTGTGATACTTGTTGTTATTGTTTTTGGCATATCAAATATGCCACAGGTAGCTTGTTAGGCTCTGCCATGTGGGCGGGATACTCTCCATAGTTTGTCAGGCAAAGACTTATTTCCATACAGTTCCTGTGACTTGAATTCAGTCACATGGCCCCAATTAAATATAGCAGTGAAGTTGTAGGACTATCTTACTGTCCCTGAATGAACGGTCATTTTTCAACAATAACCTCATGCAAACTGTTCCTTACAACACTGTGCTTTAACTTAGGTTGCATGTTTATTGGGGGCAAGATAGATTTGATGATGATAAAGCAGTGAATCTTAGAAAGAGTAGATGAAAATAAAATAGCTTGAGGGGAAGAAGAATGGTACAGATATATTTATGTATGTGGCATTGATAAATGTTTTTGTGGATTGAATGGGTTTCTGAAAACATTAGTGCTACAATCAATTTCTATGGAGAATAAATTCATATTACTGACAAAGAAATGGAATTAAACAAAAATAAAAATTATTATCAAAGACCTGGTACCTAATCTACGGGTGTATCATGATAAAACTATTTTTTTAAATTAGTTTTATCTAATTTATCTAATAGAAGAATAACACAACAGGTAGGGTGGTTTTCCCTTGCACCCAGTGGATTCAGGTTTGATCCCTGGCATCCCAAATGGTCTCTGAGTGCAGAACCAAGAGTAAGCCCTGAGTACAGCAGATGTGGCCCAAAATCAAAACAAAATAAATTATATCTAGACTAAAAAACATGCTAAGAAAAAAATATAATAGAATGCTTAAAACTGCTATGAGGTTTAATTTCCATTATTACTGTTATAAAGAATTTGTATAAATTTTTTCAACCTAAAACAAATACACTGTTCTTCTTCATTGTCCCCAGGTTCTGGGAGACTAAATTGGTTCACTGAGTTCCCTGCATGGGGTCTCATAAGGCTATAGCAAAGGCATCACCTGGAACCGTAGTTTCATCTGGTCAAGAAGAAAAGAATCCACTTATAAGCTTAGTGGAGTTGTGGAAGAATTTAGTTCCTTGCTGTGATAGGAGTGAAAGTATAGATTTTTCCCTCTTACTTCCTCAATGTCAGCAAGAGAGAAATTTCATAAAGCCGTGTATAATTTTAGGTTATATGTAACTTAATCACTTATTGAATACAGATAATTCTATACATCCATCACTCTTGCTATATATTCTCTTAGAAACAAGTCACTGACAGTTAAGGGCTGAATATTGTCCTTACCAAATTCATATGTTAAAGCCTCTATCCCCATGGTGATACAATTTGAAGATAAAGCCATTGGGTGGAAAGGAGGTTCAGATAAAGGCATGAGTAAAGTCTTATGATAAAATTTGTGTAGTAGAGGGAGAAAGACTAGAACTCTCTCCTGATCTTGAACATGTGAGTGATATAGGAGAAAACAAAATCTGCAAGCTGAGAAAAGGATCCTGACTCAAAACTGAACCCACCAGCACCTTAACTTCAGAACAAAAAGAAATTAATGTCTGTTAAACCACTCACTCAATAATAGTCTGCTACAGCTCACCACAACAAGCTCACTAATAATCCACTGGTTCTTCACCTTCTCAGCAAGAGGGACTCACATACAGTGTGATTCATGGAATCAGGGAAGCCACATTAGGCTTTCAGTAATCTTTCTATGAGCATGACTTTTCCATTCACTAAATAGAAATCTCAAATTTCCTAGAAGCCAAATAATCTACCTGTTGTTATATGTTTAAGAAATGACAGTGGAGTGGTTAAACTCTAGTCTGGTTGGTCCCACAGTCACTTGGTCGCCACAATGAATGACAGTGTTTTTAAGGGTTTCCTCTTACCACTTCTTTCAAATTTCGTAGCCCTTTAGAATCCAAGAGTTTCCTGTTGATTACTACAAGTTGTGATTCATCTGTGGTGAATATCTGATCATCATGATGAATATCTTGTCTCCTAGGACAACACATTGTATCTCGATGTTTTAATTCTCTACCCAACCACCCACCATTCACTTAATTGACCAATATTAGGCCCTTACAAGGTGACTTGCTAATCAGAAGATGAAACTGTGCCAATAGCTTATTGCATTCTGCCAATCAGGTAGCGTATTTTACTGAGGATTTTTTAAGAGACAATAACAGATTTATATTCTTAATATAATTTTTATGTTTTTGTTTTATGGAAACCTACTTTCCAAAGCAGACTCTGCCAAAAGTCCTATATTGCATTGGCAAAGTAATTTCACCTCATTATAAAATGTTGCGGTGGGGAGGGGGAGTCTGGGGGGAAAAGAGAGGAGGGTAGGGGAGTGGGATTCATTGACCTCCAACATCCTCTCCAGTTCTATATTTTTGTGGTTTTATTCTTTCTGAGTAACCATCAATGACTTAATAACATTATTGACAAAATTGCTAGTTAGGCATTGAGAACCTAGATAATTGGACCCAAGTTTTCCTTTCCAAATGCATTTGCTACACTTATGTTCTATTTAAGGCAAACTTTCCTCCTCACCTATGGCCATTCCTTCCCAGAATGCTATGCGATTCCCTTCAGTGCATTTCCTCATCCATGTCTCTTCACCACAAGAGCAGGCCTTGTGGGTCAGGGGTGCCTGTTCTTCCATCTCAGTAGATGTCCCACTCCTTGGACATCCTAGAAAGACTTTTCTACACATGCAGAGCTTTCTACAAGTGTCTCTGAATGGATTTTAAGTTCTTTTCTTGCTGACAATACCTTATGAATGTTTGTACCTCCTGCAAGAATACAGATAGAAAATCAGAAGAAAAAAAAAACAAACCTTCATTATGTTTCCTTATACCCAAAAGGGTAATATGAATGAAAATAGTCAATCAACAGTGTAGGTTGTGTGGGGCGCCCTGGGGAGCCTCTGGATCCTCATTAGTGTAATATTATAACTTGCTAAACGCTCTCTCTTCTAACGGAGACTGCTTCAATATTCCGCACTCATCAAATCAGAATATTTTAAAATGGTGTATTCCCAAATTAGTCCTTTCCACTATGGTGTATTTTTCACTCTAAAATCCCTCCGAAAAACCCACCCTAAAGTGTTCACAGGAAAACTACATTTCTGCTTCCCTTATGAAAATTTCTCTGACCTTCCTAGTTAGAATTAATCTCTCTTTCCTCATTATTACTTTACCACCTTGTCTGTTGAATTAGAGCTAGTTTTATTATTTCTCTGATCACTACCATGAGATTGTAAACTCCTTACAAATGGCAACTGTTTTTTTTTCTTTACTTTTTTTTCAGAATACTAGCACAAACTCTTTGCATACATGAAAATGATAGCTTACTGTTCTCTCTTCTAGGAATTGAATTTAAAAGAAACCCATGCTCGAAACCTAAGCAAAACTGTGTTTTTTTAAGTTAAAACCAAAAGGACCAGTCTGAAAGGGCACAGACATGTTACTGAAGATTCAGAGAACTGTCAGGGAAAACAAATGAAGGCAAACACACATGTATGATTTTACAAATTAGTTTCCTAAAAGGTGATGCTTATGTCACATGTGGCAGTTTAGATTGTCTACATGGTAGAAATACACACGTTATTTTTAACTTTGCATTCACCTTCATTTTTCAGAAACATATATAATAATTTCAAAGAGAGTTTTCCTTAACTTGAAGTTTAATTCAACTTTAAAATTTAAAGAATGCATTAAGAATATTTATGTGAAGAATATCATGTGAAGAGTAATTAAAGTTGTAAGTGGGAAAGCAGTAACAATTAAAACAGCATGGTACTGGAACAAAGGCAGAGCCGTAGACCAATGGAACAGGGTGGAATATCCCTACACACAACCCCAAATGTATGATCATCTAATCTTTGATAAGGGAGCAAGAGATGTGAAGTGGAGCAAGGAAAGCCTCTTTAACAAATGGTGCTGGCACAACTGGACAACCACATGCAAAAAAATGGGTTTAGACCTTGACCTGACACCATGCACAAAAGTCAGATCAAAATGGATTAAAGACCTCAACATTAGACCACAAACCATAAGGTACATTGAAGACAAGGTCGGCGAAACCCTCCACGATATTGAAGATAAAGGTATCTTCAAAGGTGACACGGAACTAAGCAATCTAGTAAAAACAGAGATAAACAAATGGGACTACATTAAACTAAAAAGCTTCTGCACCGCAAGAGATACAGTGACCAGAATACAAAGACTATCCACAGAATGGGAAAGGATATTTACACAATACCCATCAGATAAGGGGTTGATATCAATGGTATATAAAGCACTGGTTGAACTCTACAAGAAGAAAACATCCAACCCCATCAAAAAATGGGGCGAAGAAATGAACAGAAACTTTACCAAGGAAGAAATACGAATGGCCAAAAGGCACATGAAAAAGTGCTCTGCATCACTAATCATCAGAGAGATGCAGATCAAAACAACCATGAGATACCACCTCACACCACAGAGACTGGCACACATCCAAAAGAACAAAAGCAACCGCTGTTGGAGAGGATGTGGGGAGAAAGGGACCCTTCTACACTGCTGGTGGGAATGCCGGCTAGTTCAGCCCTTTTGGAAAACAGTATGGACGATTCTCAGAAAACTAGAGGTTGAGCTCCCATTTGACCCAGCAATACCACTGCTGGGAATATATCCCAGAGAATCAAAAAAGTACAATCGAAACAACATCTGCACATGTATGTTCATCGCAGCACTGTTTACAATAGCCAGAATCTGGAAAAAACCCGAATGCCCTAGAACGGATGACTGGTTGAGGAAACTTTGGTACATCTATACAATGGAATACTATGCAGCTGTTAGAAAAAAGGAAGTCAAGAATTTTGTAGTTAAGTGGATGGGCATGAAAAGTTTCATGCTGAGTGAAATGAGTCAGAAAGAGAGAGACAGACATAGAAAGATTGCACTCATCTATGGTATATAGAATATCAGAGTGGGAGACTAATACCCAAGAACCGTAGAAATAAGTACCAGGAGGTTGACCCCATGGCTTCGCGGCTGGCCTCACGTTCCGGGGAAAGGGCAACTCAGAGAAGCGATCACCAACTACATTGTAGTTGAAGGCCATGTGGGGGAAGGGAGTTGCGGGCTGAATGAGGGCTAGAGACTGAGCACAGCGGCCACTCAACACCTTTATTGCAAACCACAAGAGCTAATTAGAGAGAGAGAACAGAAGGGAATGCCCTGCCACAGTGGCAGGGTGGGGTGGGGGGGGAGATGGGAGTGGGGAGGGTGGGAGGGACGCCGGGTTTACGGGTGGTGGAGAATGGGCACTGGTGAAGGGATGGGTTCCCGAACTTTGTATGAGGGAAGTATAAGCACAAAAGTGTATAAATCTGTAACTGTACCCTCACGGTGATTCTCTAATTAAAAATAAATAAATTATAAAAAAAATAAATAAATAATATAAAAAAAAATAAAAATAAATAATAAAAAATTTCCCTGTGCTTTTTCCCCTCTCAGTTGCCATGGAAACACTTTCCCTAGTAGGGGAGGAGCCTAGTGGCATCCAGGAGTGTGAAATAAAGTCAATTTATATCATGAAAAAAAAATAAATAAAGTTGTAAGTGGGGCTGAAATGATAGTACTACCCTAGGGTGCACTTGCATGCAGCTAACCTGAGTTCACCCCATATGGTCCCCCTACCAGGAATTATTCTCGAGCACAGAGCCAGTAATAAGCCTTAAGCACCCCTGGATGTGGCCCCAAAACAAACAAATGAAAGTGTTGTAAAAGAAGATGAAAATACTGCAGTTTGGGGACCAGTGACCTATTCCTACCTAGAATCAAGGTCAGGTGGTCTCATTTGGACTTTTGGTTTCTGTATTCCCTTGGACATTAGGTTCCTTCCAAAAGGACTCAGAGTATAAACCACAAATAATCTCCCCCAAGTGTTTTCAGCCCTGGGATATTTGCTTTTTCAAAGAATGCACCCCATCACTCGTCACATCAATGTAATTTCTACCGACATCCCTGAATTTCCTCCATGTGTACCATTTCAATTTTATGCAGCTCCGCTTTCCAAGGCCACCAGCCTCCTGCTGCGTGGCTCAGTTTGAGTGATTAAGCTGCTTTGTTATTGCTAAAGTGCCTCTGCTTCCTTAGAGAGGGCTGGATGTTGATTTGCAGCAAATTTCCTACTGTCCCTGGTATAATTATGATGTGTCCATTAGTTTGCAGCCTCAGTCCACGGAACATTTCCTTCCCATAGCCTCGCCCGAAGCTCTGTGGGAACTCTTTTGCCAAGGACAATTGATAGCTCTCTCTGAGGGCTAGACTTTCTAAAATATCCTGTCCTGGCCGTCATTTGCTGAAAACTGTTTCCTTGGTTGCTCTGTTCTCGTCATTTTTTATCAATTTCTAATCAATGTGCTTGGTCCTTCCTACTGATTTTTAAATAAGGGATTACGTCTGTCCTTCTGCTGATCACTTGGTTATTCCTGACATTGTGACTTTATGGTATGAGGGATTAGACCAACTCACATCTGAAATCAGATACAAGATTGAACATACCAGATCAGTTTGACAAAATGCGGGGGCATTGGAAGGGGGTTTAGAAGAGCATGACCCAAAGACTATCCACCCCCACAGAGAGTCAGAATACTTAAAACACCATGCTAGATCGGTGCTTCTTTTCTAAAATTCTCATTTATTTGAGGGGCCTCTCGTATGTGTGCTTTAAAAGGAAATATAAAACCATACTGCAAATTCAAGGAAACATCAGAATTTATGACTGTAATTTCTAGGCAGGACCACTATTGCTTATTGTTGATCTCTTCTAGAAACAGGAAAACAATTCCGTTCTCTTTGTAGACTAATAAACCATGAAGGTTCATTGACTATGGTTTCTCCTTCTGTACCTACCTGGCTTTACAAAAGCTTCAAATAGAGAGCAGATAGTATGGAAAGACAATAAAACATCCAACTTCATCAGCATTTAGCTTTTATTCTTTATGGTGAAGTAGATTCCAATGTTTTTTTGTCAAGTCTATTTTTGAGAAACCACTTTCACAGCTTTTACAAGAAAATGTCACAGTGCCTCTGGTGCAGGCAAGGGGGAATCTAATTTCATTAGAGTTAAGTGCCTGACTCCCATTACCCTCCATAATAGCCTAACATGGTATATTATAGTGCTTTAATAAATAGGAAGGATGTGGGTTGCGGCACATTTTAGTGGAAACCAAATTACTTTGGGCCACACATCTGCCTCTTCAGTTCATCCTATTTGCTACCATTTCACAACCTAATTACAGGATTTTCTGGAAATTGCTGTCCAGCGGTAACTGGATGACCTGCTTTATGTAGCAGAGACGGGCAGCTCCATTGGCTTCAGTCTTCATTGCTGTCACCATGTAATTGCATTGGACTTCCATGTTAATCCCCGTAGGCGAGAAGTAAATGAAATATTATAATTACCTTTTATTCCCTTTCCCCTGAAGCCTGGATTAGGGCAGTGTGTGTCCAAAGAAGAGAAGAGGGGACTGCCTCTAAGAGTATGACTGATGGTCTGATCAAAGGCAAACAGTCTGTCTCATCACTAGCTTTTGCATTGAACACAAACCACATCATTAGCCATATGTCTCATTCACTTAGCAAAGTGTAAGGCCCTTGTCTGTTTAAATCAGGATCACTATGGAACATGTTGGAAGGGATACTGTAGAAAAAGCCTATTACATCAATATAATATGTGTAAGACATAGAAATTTGGAAGGATTAGTCTGAAGCAAAGAGACAGGTGAACAGAGCTTGAAGAATGGACATGGTCAGACTATTTAAAAAATAATAAAACCATATCCATAAAATGTAAGCATATGCACACACATGCATTGCTGGTTTTACTGAGATAATTTTACTGTGGTCATTTAATTGAGATATCTCAGTGTAACCAGAATTTTAAACAAAGATACATGAGTTCAGGGTAATATTTTGCTAGATTTTTAGAAAAGATCATTAAAATACAATGATCCTATAATGAACAGAATAAAAACAAATTTTCTGAATCAAATTTTACTCACATGCCTGTTAAAAAATATAATAATCAGTCCAGAGAGATAGTACATCAAATAAGGAACTTGCCTTGCATGCAGCTGAGCCAGGCTTAATCCCCAGCACCACATAAGTCCCCTGAGCATTGCCAGAAATGACCCCTGAGCAATAGTGTCATGAGTAAACCATGAATGCCACTGAAGGAGACTCCAAAAAGAGAATCATCTTAAAAGTTCCCCACAATAAAGCAAATCTTGACTCTGAGAAAGGAAATGGCTGTTCATTGGGTTTCCATTGCCCTTAGTTGGAGTGGGTTGAGTATGAATATAAAATATTCACTGCTAATGTTTTCTCTGATTTCTCTGAAGCAATTTTTAGAAAATACAAAAAGATGTCCGGAGTGACAATATAGGGTGTAAGGCTCTTGCCTTGCATGTAACTAATCCTGGTTTAATCCTCAGCACTGCATCTGAGAACCACCAAGAATGACCCTTAATACAGGCCCTTGAACACCAATGGGTGTGAGACAAAGCCACCTACCCCCCCCACCTCCTCACCTACACACACACATACACACACACACACACAAATGGACAAAAAATTCAAGAGCGGAATTCATTCCGTATTTGCTCCCCTTTGGGTTCTAAGCTGAGGCAGAAAAATATGTCCTTGAGAAGTGTCTTGATTCACCCTTTTTGGTAACATAATGATATAAATTATGAAAATCCTTTTTCTACAGTGGTAAGAAGTGTGATTTTTTTTTAGTTAAAGATAAAGGAGGTGGCATTTCTTTTTGCCAAGTCAATCCTCTGGAAGAAGAAACATTCTCAATTTAATAGTACTACTTGTATTAGTATTCAGCCATTTATTTATTCATTCATAAAATATTTACTGTGTGCCAACTTTGTTATTCTGCTCAGAGAGAAGACAGGAATAAGTGAGACAGGCCAGTAGTCTGTGCTCAGAGCTCAGACTCAAGCAGGGAACCATCAGGAAGAGCAAATATAGAATACAGAGATGTAGCTAGTGATAAGCGAAGTGATAAGATACTGTACAGGGAATAATTAAGATCACGGGGGACTCTAGTCAGTGGTAGAGTCAGGAAGTTCTCTCATAGGCGATCACTTAGATAAAACCTAAAGAGATGAAGTGCATCCACAGACAACAGAGGGTAGAAAAAACACAAAAGCGACCACTGATTGAAACTTTGGGGAGGATTAGCATAAAGGCCAGTGTGAATGGAGAACAGGAAGAATAGGGAGGGGTCAGAGAGAAAGAGAGAGTGACAACACAACACCAAGAGTGAGGGTCATGGCTTTCAATGGCTGACAAACAAATCACTGGAAGATTGGAGTAAGAGGACCGGGAATAACTGATATTCCAGGAAATCCTCCAACTGCCACATGGACTATAAATTGTAAGTGTGGAGAACAGGAAATGACCAGTTAGGAGGGTCCTGTCATTAACTTAGTTGAAAAGATGAAGACATTCTCTTTAGAAAGTCACATTGTAAATTAATGAAAATACTGATTCTAGAACCAAGCACCATTTGGTATTCACTCTGAGGTGAGTGATTGTTATTCATACACTCTCAAAGTAATATTATAAAAGCCTCTCTAAGAAGGAAAAGTATAACTCTGTTAAGGGTCCCTATGGTTTCAGAGATTAAACTGAGTTCCAGAGAAGCTACCTGATACCCACTTCTCTTCAGAGGATTCAGTGAAAAGAACACAGAACATGTAACTGAATATGTTTACATGTAACACTGTCCATTCTTTAAATATAACCTCCAAGAAAGAGAAAATCATGGTAAACAAGATTGTTGTTGGATAGATAGAGAAGGTGAACAATGTTTAGGACAAAAGATTTGCCATCTTTAGCAAGCTGGTAATAAGAAAGAAACTACTTGTTTGTTTTGAAATTGAGAAATATAGACTCTCGGTTCAATGGAACAAAATTGAAATCCCAGTGATAACCCCTCAGTGTGGATAGTTAATCTATAACACAGGAAGTGAGCTCACAGGAAAAGAGCAGAACAACCACTTCAACAAATGAGCTGAGTTAGAAAAGATGAAGTCATGAAGTTTGCATATAAGTGGATCAACATGGAAACTATCATGTTAAGTGAAATGAGTCAGAAAGAAAGAGACAGACATAGAAAGATTGCACTCATATGTGGAATATAATGTAGCAGAGAGGTACGACCTAGCAATGATGCAACTTTTGGCAGAAATTTCTCTGGACTTAGTTACTAAAATACTAAAATACAGAAATCCAAAACCTCACGGCCACTATTGTGGCCACACGACCTCATATCTTTTCATTTTCAGCAATGGAAAACAAATTATCAAATGCTGCCTTTCCAGTAGGTCTGACTCTGGGGAGGGAAACTCCAAACAATAATAGTGAGTCTTTTGTTGAAATATTGAATATAATCAAAGTAAAGGGAAAATAAAGTAAAATTTATCAGCTACACAGGCGGGGTGGGAGGCTGGGGGGTGGGAGGTGAGGGGTGGGGGGAGGTTTACTGTGATTCTTGGTAGTGGAATATGTGCACTGGTGAAGGGATGGGTGTTCGAGCATTGTATAACTGAGACTTAAACCTGAAAGCTTTGTAACTTTCCACATGGTGATTCAATAAAAAAATTTAAAAAATTAAATAAAAATACCACTCCTGGGAATATACCCCGGAGAAGCAAAAAAATATAGTCAAAATGACATCTGCACCTGTATGTTCATCGCAGCACAGTTTACAATAGCCAGAATTTGGGGAAAAAACAATTGCCCGAGATACAGATGACTGGCTAAAAAACTTTGGTACATATCTACACAATGGAATACTATGCAGCTGTTAGAAAGCATGAAGCCATAAAATTTGCATATAAGTGGATCAACATGGAAAGTATCATGTTGAGTGAAATGAGTCAGAAAGAAAGAGACAGACACAGAAAGATTGCACTCATATGTGAAATATAAAGTAGCAGAGAGGTACGAGCTAGCAATGATGCAACTTCTGGCAGAAAGCCCTCTGGACTAAAATACAGAAATCTAGAACCTCGAGGCCGCTACTGTGGCCACACGACCTCATATCTCTTCATTCTCAGCAATGGAAAACAAATTATCAAATGCTTCCTTTCCAGCAGGTCCGATACTGGGGCGGGGGGGGGGGGGGCGGGAAACTCCAAACAATAATAGTGAGTTTTTTTGTTTGTATGTAATCAAAGTAAAGAGAAAGTGAGGTGAAATTTATCAGCTACACAGGTGGGGTGGGGGGGTGAGGGGGGGGCGTGGGGGGGAGGTTTACCGTGGTTCTTCGTGGTGGAATATGTGCACTGGTGAAAGGATGGGTGTTTGAGCATTATATAATTGAGACTTCAGCCTGAAAGCTTTGTAACTTTCCACATGGTGATTCAATAAAAATAAATAAATAAATAAATAAATAATTTTAAAAAAAGAAAAAATTTTCTATTAAATTTTTTTTTTTGCTTTTTGGGTCACAACTGGCGATGCACAGGGGTTACTCCTGGCTCTGCACTCAGGAATCACTCCTAGCAGTGCTCAGGGGACCATATGGAATGCTGGGACTCGAACCCGAGTCAGCCGCATGCAAGGCAAACGCCCTACCCGCTATGCTATTGCTCAAGCCCCTCTGTTAATTTTTTGAAACCTAAAATAAATTATTTATAATTACTATATAAAAAATGAGCTGAGAGTACTGCCCATAGGGTACATGCCTTGCATGTGCCTGATCCAGGGTTGATTTCCAACACTCCATATGGTTTCCCAAGCCCACCAGGAGCGATCACTGAGCACAGAGCCAGGAGTAAGCCCTGTGTACTGTCGGGTATGCCTGCCCCTTCCCCCAAAAAACAAACTTATTGAAAAAATGACCATGGATTACAAAACTCAGATGACCAAGCAAGGCAAGAGAAAAGTGAAGAGATTTAAGAGGTGGAGTTGAGGTGACAGGAACAGTTGATGGACAGTCTTGGGCACTGGGGAGGGGAGGTTTGTGCATTTAACTTTGTACATTTAAAACATTAACCTTGGGATCCAAGTGATAAGACGAAAGGGACTATTCATGTTTTGGAAGCAGCTGACCTGGGTTTGATCCCCAGCACCCTATATGTTCCCCTGAGCTCCGCCAGACATGACCCATGACTACTAAGCGAGGAGTGAACCCTGAACATAGTGGGGTATGTCCCCCCAAAAAATATTTTTAATGTAAACTTTTAAAACTATTATATCCGTATTACCTAAATAATAATTAATAATTATTAATACATTTTAAAAGAATAAACATGACCCCATGTGGTTCTAGATTGAATCCTTGTTTGAAGAAATAAATCCTAAAAGATATCTTGAGTACAAATGCAGAATTTTGGATATGGACAGTATATTAAATTCTATTAAGTCGTTTTTATGGGGTATAAGGTATTATTTTTTTTATTTTGGAGAGATCTTTTTTCTTTTCAGAGTTACACACTTGAATATTTTAAAATGAGATAGGAAAGCACCTATAATTTATATAAAAATTCTTCATGTAAAAAAAAAGTAAGCAAAATATAAAGATACTTGTACTTTTCCTGTAATCCCAGTCATTCCCAGGCTATTTGATCTGAGGTAACCATGGCAAAGAGAACAGCAGATTTAGAAATAGACAGCTGTCTCCCCAGTTTTAGTTAAAATATACTAAACTAGCAAATCTAACAAAAAAAAAAAACAATCTTAGAAACAGAATCTTGGAAAGGGTTCCAATAAAAGTGAGAGGCACTTGCGATCAAGTCTCACCAATTTAAATATAAGCCTACCTATGATTTAGTCACATGTAAAATCCCTGCAACACAACATCGCTGAGAGCTTGCCTGAGCTACTTTGAAAGGCATTGTCGTGGCACGGTGTTGAGGAGAAAAGGTTCGAGAATCACAACAAAAATATAAGCTCCTGCTTATATTTCTTATGTTCCCCCTGCTTAGCACAAGGTGCCACCTCTTCAGATGCCAGGATCCCTGTGGATCTTTTTTGCATCTCTAGCAGGAAGCAAGAAGATATGCCATTTCCTTAACCCCTGCACCGTATGAGGGAGAAGCAATTTCTCCAAGGGAAGTTGTGTTGATCATAAAGAAAAGAAAATGGTGCAGTGCCAAAGGTTAGTGACATACCTCTCAAGGAACTTGATGGACAAGTATGAGAAATAATGATAATGGAGAGATTAAAAAGGAAATTCAGAAACTCTCTATGGCGTGGTGTTGCAGATGCTGAGAGATAGTGCAGAAGGCAATGCACTTGCTTTGCATGCGGCCAACCCTGATTTGAATCCCAGCACCATGTTAAGTCTTTCAAACACTGCCAGAGATCACTCCTGAACTCAGAGCTAGATAACTCATGAGGACCACAGATGTGGCAAAGAAAGAAAAGAGATAAGAGAGAGAGACACAGACAGATGGATAGACAGAGAGAGAAAGAGAGAGAGAGAGAGAGAGAGAAAGAAACTGAGTAGCTTAGAAAGTAAGTAGTAGTGATAAAAGACAAAATAGATCAGAGTAATATGCACAAGCCTTTGCATTTGAGATCCATAAATGATCACTGAAAATGGTCGTATATGAATAATATAATAGATTCATCTCCATAATTCACTGCTAACTCCTTATTGATTGATGTTTTGGCTGAGTTGAGATGAAGGTAGAGCAGAATTTCCAGACTAACTTTTTTCAGTGTTCATTTTTCCAGTTTTTCAGTCACATTCACTGGTGCAGTATTTCTCAGTACACCTCTATAAATAAAGCAATTTATTAATCAAGCTGGTCAACACTGCTTCTTATAATTCTGGGCTTCAGAGAGATGAAGTGCAGATTTCTCATCTAATGCTATTTTTAGTTTGCTTGTTACCCAGTCAAGTCCACTTGTAATCAGCAAATTAGTTTTACAGCCTCACCTATGCCAGACATGAATAAACTAAGCTACAGGGCTGATCAGATTGTCTGTGTAAACACGACAGAGACAAATATATGCAAGTAGGTTTCATCAGCTCCTGTATAAAACTGCAGCTAGAAGAAGATTTTAGATTTTTTTTGTTAGAAAAGTTAATGAACATGCCAGGATGTAAATAAAGAGATGAGAGGACATCTGCTTAATAGATTGTGTATTCCCATGGCCTATTTAACACTATATAGGAGGAGTTTGGGGTAAGTTGGCAGCTAATCTGAATATTTGTGGTAGAAAAACATTCAAACAAGCATTGAATTACCTAAATTACCAAACAACATTGCCAGACAAGTTTCCAAGAGATCCCTGAGCTGAATCCTTCACTATAAAACAACTCTTGAGACCTTCAGAGTACAACATTACCCTAGTGCAACTTTTACATTCAAAAAATATATACTGGGGGCTGGAGCTATAGCACAGCGGGTAGGGTGTTTGCCTTGTATGGGGCTGATCCGGGTTCAATTCCCAGCATCCCATATGGTCCCCTGAGCACCACCAGGAATAATTCCTGAGTGCAGAGCCAGGAGTAACCCCTGTGCATCGCCAGGTATGACCCAAAAAGAAAAGAAAAGATATATATATACATATATATATATACATATACATATACTAAGTAGTCTAATGTAGGTGATTCTTTTTTTTTGGGGGGGGGAGTGGCTATTTAGGGCAAAACCTGGTACTATTCAAGGTTACTTCTAGCTCCATGCTCAGGGATCACTCCTGGTGGTGCTCAGGGAACCATATACAGTGCTGAGAATAAAAGCAGGATTGGGAGACGGGAGAGATATATAGGGGTAGAGCACTTGTTTTGCATGCAGTTGACCTAGGTTCCACTCCCCAGAATCTCATTTAGTCACCCAGCATTGCCAAGAGTCATTCCTGAATACATTGCCAGGAATAACCTCTGAGTGTCACTGGGTGTGGCCCCCAAACAAAAACAAGATAGGATTGGCCACATGCAAGGTAGACACTTTAACCCTAGCACTCTCTCTCCATCCCCTTTTATTTTTTATGATGAAAACAGTTTATTACACAAGAAACATCATATGTATATAAATGAATATCACAATCAAAATATCCCGTTAATCACCGATTTCTCGGGCGGGTTCAGTAACATCTCATTTCGTCCGTCCTTTCCCTGAGATCTTAGAAGTCTATTTCGACTCAGCCCTCCTAATGGTGTTGCACTGGGGCCTCTTCAGGGTCAGGGGAATGAGATCCAGCTTGTTACTGGATTTTGCATATGAATACACCATGGGAAGCTTGCAAGGCTGTCCCATGGGGGCAGGAAACTCTCAGAAGATTTCCAGTTTCTCCTAGAGGGAGAAGTAGACTAAAGATATCGCTTCTGAGAGCTTGGTTTTAAGTCTCTCTCTGGATGTTGGTCGTTGATGGGATTACACACACCTGGGTTCCTCTGCCGGTACCTTCATGCATGAGGCCTGTCCAGACATGTGGAGAGGGGCCTCCAGCATGGCTGCAGCTAAGTTTCAGTGGTCTTCGGCTGCCAGGAGCTCTGCTTGGGGTGGGGAGGGAAGCTGGACCCCATCCCCTCTGAGGGGCCCCGGGGAAGACGGCCAGGCGTGCGGGCAAGAGACTCTGCATCACTCTCTTCTGAGAGCTTGCTTTTAAGTCTCTCTCTGGATGTTGGTCGTTGATGGGATTACACACACCTGGGTTCCTCTGCTGGTACCTTCATGCATGAGGCCTGTCCAAATGTGTAGACGTGTAGAGAGGGGCCTCCAGCATGGCTGCAGCTAGGTTCTGGTGGTCTTTGGCCATCGGGAGCTCTGCTTGGGGTGGGGAGGGAAGCTGGAGCCCCTCCCCTCCGAGGGGCCCCAAGGAAGACAGCCAGGCATGCGGGCAAGAGACTTCATTTATAAATGAATATAAATTGCCATATTATACCAATATTAAAAATTACAGGTCTATGACCTAGCTTCTTTTTTTATTAATTTTTTATTAGTGAATCACCATGAGGTACAGTTATAGACTTACAAACTTTCGTGCTTGTGTTTCGGTCGAGTGCCCATCCCTCCACCAGTGCCCATTTTCTACCACCAATGGTCCCAGCATCCCTCCCATATCCCACTCCGTCCTCTCCCTACTGCCCCTCCCCGCCCCCGCCTCTATGGCAGGACATTTCCTTCTGCTCTCTCTCTCTCCTTTTGGGCATTGTGGTTTGCAGTAGAGGTATTAAGTGGCCATCGTGTTCGGTCTATAGTCTACTTTCATCCCGAACGTCCAGCCCCTTCTTTTTTTAGTGTTTTTTCTTTTCAATTTATTTTTATGACAGCTCTATTGAGGCATAATATACCAAAGGGCTATTCTCTGCTGTAACATCCCACATATCTGAGGTACAGCCTGCAAAGTGCAGATACGTCAGTCTTCACTGAGGACGTGAAACAGCAGCACTGTTATTAAGAACAGCGGCCAGGTCAGGCCTGCCTGTGGTTTCCAGACCAGCCCGGACTCGAAAAATTTTTTATGCTTTGTTTTTCTGATGGGGTGTTCTAAAGAATAATAATTTTTTTAAAAGTGTAAAGCAAGCAACTAGAGCAAGATCAAAGACTGCAATTTGTCATGTAATGCTATTATTTTTGTCATTAAATGTCATCAATTATGGAGATGAATCTATTATACTTATTTATACACTGCCATTTTCAGTGACTATTTATGGACTCAAATGCAAAGACTTATGCCTATTACTCTGATCTCTTTTGTCTTTTATGATTACTACTCATTTTCTAAGGTATTCAATTACTTCTCTCTCTTTCTGTCTCTGTTTCTGTCTCTCTCTGTCTCCATCTCTGTGTCTCTGTGTCTGTCTCTGTCTCTCTCCCTGTGTCTCTGTCTCTGTCTCTGTCTCTCTGTCTCTGTCTTTGTCTGTCTCTGTCTCTCTCCCTGTGTCTCTGTCTCTGTCTCTCTCTCTGTCTCTGTCTTTGTCTGTCTCTGTCTCTGTCTCTCTCTCTCTCTCTTTCCACCTTTCTTTGCTCTATCCCTGGTACCCTGAAGTTACCTGACTCTGAGCTCAGGAGTCATCCCTGACAGTGTTTGGGAGACTTAAAATGGTGCTGGGATTCAAATCTGGGTTGGCCACATGCAAGGCAAGAACCATACAATAAAGCCAATGGAAAGTTACTATTATCTTGTAAGGAATACACAACCTGTGCTTTCTGATACAAACATTTCTGCTTGGAACTTTGGCATAGGTTCTAGACCTATTTCTGTGCTCTCTCTATATTGTCCCTAATAAGATTTTTGGTAGGTTTTCAGAGAAAAGATTGGAAACAGAGAGACAGTATAGGGATGGGTTAAGGAGTATGTTTTACACATGGCCAACTGAGGTTGAATCCCTGATACCACGGGGTCCCCTAAGCATCACCCTTGGAGCAGCTCAGTTTTCCTGCATAAGAAGCATTCCCTCAGCCCTCTCAGATATGCCCCATCTCAACTCTCTCATGGGTGACAAGAGTGAATTAAGGCCACACCCCGCGATGCTCATGGGCTTTGTGTTGTAAGAGCATGCATGCATGTGCAGTGCTGGATATTAAACCAGGCACATGTAGGGAAGTGTCTTAACCCCTGCAATGTCTTTCTGATCCCTCAACTTTTAGATAATCAGTAGTCAATGCAACGGACTGTGATAAAGGATTACTTTGGTGGAAGGTAGTATAATAACATAAACGTTAGAAGAGATACAAATCTTCTCACAAAATATAGTGCTATAAACCAAGACTACCCTCAAAAAAATTCAGCCTCTATGAGTCAGAACACCTGTTTCATAATAAAAATCATTTGAATATATATATACACATTTGGATATGTATGTATGTATATATGTGTGTGTGTTATATCACTTGTATCACTTTTATCACTTGTCATCTCGTTGATTTTCAATTTACTCTAGCGGGCGCCAGTAACATCTCCATTTGTCCCTGTAGTGTGCTAGTGCAGCCCAGTTATATCTGCTTGCTCCAGGCACAGGAAGAGCCTCAAATCGTTCATTCAGGGATTTGATGAAGAAATCTGACCATCTAGTTGGTGGGTGCCCACGAGGTCTTCTGACGTCCCGTGGAATCCAGTCGGTAACAGCTCTAGTCCAGCGGTCGTCTCTGAATCGCATTACATGACCGGCCCATCTGATTTTTGATGCCTTGGCAAACAAGACAGTGTCCCTGATTCTTGACCCAGCGTCCCTGATTCTTGACCGTCGACAGAGATCAGAACTCTGGATTCCTTCTCTCACTTGAGTGAGACGTGATATTCCTAGCATAGCTCTTTCGATTCCTCTTTGGGATATTCGAATAGCATTCTCATCCTGTTTGCGTAGGGCCAGGTCTCTGAGGCATATGTTAGTGCAGGAAGAATGGTGGAATCAAAATATGTACCTGGAGTCGGAGGTTCTTTGTTCTCTTAACCACTTCTTCAACGCTCTTGAAGGCATTCCACCTGCTCTCTTCCTCCTGCGAAGTTCTGGCACCAAGTCGTTCCTCATGTTGATTTCTCGACCCAGGTACACATAGCTGCTGCATTCGGAGATGTTCGTTCCATTGAGAGCAAATGGAGCCTCAGGGACCAGTTTGTTTTTCATGAACATCATCTTGTTGAGATTCAGCTGCAATCCAACCTTTCCACACTTGTGGTCAAAGTTGGCCAGCATTTGTGCTGCTTGGCTAATGTTTGGTGTTATGAGAATGATGTCATCAGCGAAGCGGAGGTGGTGTAATTGCCGACCGTCTATCTTCACTCCCATTCTTTCCCATTCCAGTCGTCGCATGACGTTCTCGAGGGTGGCACTGAAGAGTTTCGGTGAAATGGTATCACCCTGCCGCACCCCTCTCTTTACATCAATGATCACTTCCTTGTAGAATGGTGAGATCCTGGTGGTGAATCTACAATACAGCTCTCAAAGGACTTTGGTATACTGAGTTTGAGTGCCCTGTTTGGCCAGGGCTTTGATGACCGCCTCAGTCTCAACAGAATCGAAGGCCTTCTTTAAGTTGATGAATGTTAGACAGAGTGGCATCTTGAACTCTCGAGAAACTTCAATGAGTTTGGTCACTGTGTAGATATGATTCAGTGTGCATATATATATATATGTATATATATACATATATATATCCAAATGTTCTAGGCGGTCTTTGTCAAAGTGGAAGATACTGTCCCTAAGGAGGTCTGAAACAATCCAGGAGGGCCATGATAACTTGTGGTGCAATGTTATCTATTTGTTATTTCTATTTGTTTTACTAAAGATGATTAAGGGGTCAGAGCAATGGTACAGAGGACAAGGCACTTGTCTTGCATGCAAGATTGACCTGGCTTCAATCCCTGACATAGGGTCCCTTGAGCCCACCAAGAGTGATCCCTGAGTGCAGAGATAGGAGTAAGCCTTGAACACTTTTCTGGGTGTGGCCCTACCCCACCCCCACTCCCACACAAAAGCAATATATTTGGGTTAGGGGTTATTGAATAATTTTTGTAAAGGAACTGGGAAGCCAAATAAGTTTGGGGGGGGGGTCTCTGCTGTATGCAAAGACACTGTGCAAACTAGAATGACTAATAATTTTTCAGGTGTCCGTATATGAAGGAAGGGAATATTTTCTGATTACATTTATGAGGAGAAAAAGATACATAAATAACATCTAATTTTTTTTGTCAAAATACAGCAGCTAAAACTGATCACACTAATGAGGCTTAAATCACGGACACTGCTCAGTGAAGCTTTTTATAGGTGAAGTTTACACTGTTTCTTAGCAATAGCTACTTTCCAGCTTGAAAATAATCTTTCCCTGTTAATTTAGCCTGCTTCGGTTTGATTAGTGCTATGCTTAATTGAATGTAGAATGCCATATGTCCTCTTTATATATAAATGTCACCCTGCCCATCAGCTATATTGATAACTTTAAGGAAGATGTCTACAGCTTACGGCATCTCTTGCAGGAGAGAAACTTGGATATTATTTTCTTTGTAATCAAAAAATGGAGACTATGTCCTTCAAAATGATTGATAGGACATATATGCTAATATTTATTAACTTCATTCAGCAGAGAAAATATTCTAGAATCTGCTGAAATGCACTACAAGATTTAGGGACTGGCCAGTGAGAAACTTTCTATTTCAACTGAAATATGCCTAAACTTGCCTATTCCTACCCCTCTGACTAGCTATACCTCCATGTAGAGGCACTACATTAGCTTGGCTTGTGTGTATGTGTGTGTGTGTGTGTGTTTTCTGTCAAACATGCTTACTCTAAAGTATCTACTGAGCAGACTCACTTCGAAAGCAATTGCAGGTAAAGTTCTGAAATGCTTAAGTATGCCAACCATGGTGAATTCAATGTCATGTTCAAATTTCACAGAATGAAAAGCGAAGTAGAATTGCACTGTAGCACTGTAGCACTGCCATCCCATTTTCCATAAATTTGCTCGAGCAGGCACCAGTAACGTCTCCATTGTGAGTTCAATATGCCAAAAACTGACTTGTTGTTACTGTTTTGGGCATATTGAATACGCCACGGATAGCTTGCCAGGCTCTGCTGTGCAGGCAGGATATTCTGGGTAGCTTGCCAGGCTCTCTGAGAGGGATGGAGGAATCAAAACCGGGTTGGCCATGTGCAAGGCAAATGCCCTACCCACTGTGCTATCGCTCCAGTTCAAGGTGAGAATTACATGGAAGAATAGCCTGGTGTCATGCCTGCCTTAGACTGAACTTTTGTTCCATCCTCCCAGCAAGCTCCTTCTTTCTATCTTAGAAATAACTTCCACATGCTTCTGTAGATGCTGTTCACATTACCTCATCTTTATGCTTTCCCCAACGGCATACAGGAATCCAGCCACCTCACTCTACACACTCTGCCCTCTTTTAGCCAGAGGCATAGATAGTTTTGGCTGCCATGACAAAATATCACTTATTGGATGGTTTATACACAGAAGAAGTTGATTTCTTGTGGTTCTGGAAGTTAGGAAGTTCCAGATCAAGTGCCAACATGATCTGTTCTGATGAACACCTTGCTTTGTCCAAATGTATTAGGAGGGACAAGTTCTTTCTGGATTCTCCTTTAGAAGGAGTTGATCCCACTTGTCAAAGTTCTGCTTTCATGTCTGAACTCTCCCAAAGGCCCTACGTCCTAATATCAATCTTATTAGAGGTTAATTTCAACATATGGTTTTAAAGACAAGCATTTATATTACAGCATTTAGAATCATAAATAAGTAGGGTGGAACTTATTGGGCAGGTTAAGGAATGGTTGGGATGCTGGAAAACCCCTTAGAAAGTAAGAAATTGAACCAACCACTTGAGAAGTTCTAGAATCATTTGTGAAATCAAATAATAATGGCTTGTCACATTTAAAAAAGAAGCAAAAACAAACTCTTGTCTGGATCCTTTCTGATTCTACTATACTGTGTTATTTTTTTCCCTCAGACAACCATGTACCTCAATATCAGTTTCATCAATGAAATATAAGCAAAATACCTATTTACAAGTATAATGGGGAAAAAACTGATCAATAACATTTCTTTCAAATTCCTAAGATAGTTTCAATTGAATCTATTAAAAATCCAAAAGCTACAGGTGACATTAACACATGTAATATATGTTAGATTGGGGTTATGTAAATTTTCCTTCTTCCTCTACAAAATCTTTGAAGTTCTGACTCAATAATTTTTTTAATATATGTGCCTGATTTTCAAATAATTTTGAAAGGAGATGGGTTTCCATATAAGTAAAACTCTCAAAGGCAAATTATTAGCAGAAAAAATATCCATGTAGTGTCACTGTTCTAATTATAGCTGTATTATTGAATCTCCTTGCCTGAAAGGATTTGGGTTTTGTTATCTTCCTAGAAAAAAAGGGAAGTTAAGAGACTATTAACCTTTGATAACCTTTACAATATTTTTTTTCAAGTTTGTCATGTGCTGCCAAGGGAACATGTCCAGACCCAGCAGAAAATTCATTAGAGTTGAGTGTTTCAAATATCTTATCAAGGGCAAGGACAAAACTGCTGTCACAGAGAAAGAACTGGCACACCAGGGCACAATAACTTCAATTTTTCTTCATTTGAGTCTGGTGACCCCTTCCTTGAAGATGCCAGCACTGCACTATTTCATCCAGATGAACTGGGGTTATGACATCAAGATAAACACGATTTGCTCAGAAAGCCTCAATGCACAATGCTGCAAGGCTATATTCCTGATAATATTCTGAACCTTACTCAATGGAGTCTAAAGTGACATGCAGTTAGGATGACACTTGCAAAATTTTTAACCAAGTCTTTTAGCCTCCTAAAGGCAAACACTATCACTCAATGGAACTACTAGGTTTAAATTAGGGTACAGGTTAGTAGGAAGATATTATCAGATACTTGATGAATGAGATGACCAGCCATAATTGAGACACCTTGAAGTACCAATTCCGTTTTGCAATATTTTCAGAAATACTCAGATAAACCATGGTTGATTCCATAAGAACCACTTTTCCCATTATGAGTTGTGTATGAAATACCTAAGAGGCTTTATTAAATAGATGGTGGTTTATGGAGAACTGAGACTCAGGAGAAAGAGTAGTGGTGCTATAAATGTAGGAGCTATCACCATAACATCATATTAAATGACTCAGGAGAGAGAAGGGATAAAAAGTCAGTTCAGAATGTAATAATGATAGAGACTCCTGAGAGGGTCTAAGAAGATAGACAGGTGGAAGATAAGGATAAAATTGTTATCAAAGTCAAAATGGGACTGGAGAGATGACACAGGTGTAGGGTACTTGCCTTGTATGTGGCTGACTCCAGTTCAATGCTTACAATTGCAAACGGTCCCCTGACCACCTCCAGAAATGGTACCTGAACACAACTGGGTGTATTCCAACCTCTCCCAGTCTGGAAAAGAAAGAAAGAAAGAAACAAGCCAAAAGAGATCAAAGAGGAAGAGATGATTAAAAATAAATAAATAAAAGATGGAGGAGCACCAAGATAATTGAATCTCTTTTTATTTTTGAAAGATAAACTGTGAAAGTAACACAGTGAACAAAATGGGGGCCTCTGATTTATTAAACTTGATGCTGTTATCTGCATCTAGGTAGAGGACTCAGGTCTCATGTGGGGTCTATATGTCACACATTCGTGTTTTGTGTTTATCTGGGTACATCTATCAGTGCTCAGGGTTTCCTCTTGGCTTTATGCTCAGGGATCACTGCTGGGAATCGAACTTGGGTCAGCTGTTTGTGAGACGAGAACCTTATCTATTGTACTACTTTTCTGGCCATAATTGGCCCTCTTAAAATGGCAATGCTCAGGGGTTACTCCTGGCTTTGCACTCAGGAATTACTCCTGGAAGTGCTTGGGGGAGCATATGGTATACCCTGGATTGAACTTTGGTGGCTGTGTGCAAGGCAAATGCTCTACCACTGTACTATCACTTTGGCCCCACCCCTAATAAAATATTACGTGCCTTGTATAGGTTAGTCTAATGTCATCTATGGATAATGATGAATACAGACCTTGCCCTCAAAAAAACGGGACAGCAAATACTTTGACAGGTGGTCTTCTCAACTTCATGGAAACAAGTAGCAAAGACCTTTAATCCCCTTATGGTCTTGAAGAGCTATCTAGAAGAAATAAAATTTTGAAACTCCTTTGAAACAAAGGACATTTGACATATATTCTTTGTCTAAGACTCTCAAGAATAAATTAGGGAGCTATTAATAACTACCTAGTGTAGTAGACATAAGGCAGGACTCTGTATGGCAACTGAACAATCTGCATTAGTCACACTGCAAAAGAATAGAACAGTTTTCTCATTCACAACCACACTCCAATGCATTGTTCGTCAACCTTTTTTATACCTGTGCGTCTGTTCCTGTCCTCCTCTCCTTCATACAGTCCATGACAATTATAACCAAGGCTGGAGAAGATCAATGGATTTCAACCTTCCTAGTCCTGTGGTCCTGCAGCAGTCTGTGGATTGGTTGAAGAACGCTGTTCTAATCAATGTACCTGTGTTCCATGTTATAAAGTCAGCCCCTGTGACATGAAATTCTATTTTTGACACACCTAGTCGATATAAAGTAAAGGCATTTTGAATGCCAGGAATTCACGGGCTTTAGGGGACAGGCAGGGTATAAACCTGAAAGCAGAGAGCTACCCGCAGCTAGGAGGGCTGCAGACCAGAACAAAATCTAACTTATTTTGTGGTGTCTTTGTTTGCTTTTGGAATTAGGGAGATATGAGCCTCATAGAAACTGTTTGGGAGGGTTTCTGTTTCTTCAATTTCCTGGAAAGTCTTGAGAAGAACTGGCAGTAGGTCCTCTTTAAATGTTTGGAAGAATTCGCTAGTGAATCCGTCTGGACCCGGGCTTTTGTTTTTGGGAAGGCTTTTGATTACCGTTTCAATTTCCTTGATGTTAATAGGACTATTCAGATACTCCAGGTCTTTTTGGTTCAGCCTTGGGAGATTATAGGAATCCAGGAATTCATCCATTTCTTTTAGGTTCTCTTGTTTCGTGGCATACAGATTTTCAAAGTAGTCTCTGATGATTCTTGGTGGTGGAATATGTGCACTGGTGAAGGGATGGGTATTCGAGCATTGTATAACTGAGACTTAAACCTGAAAACTTTGTAACTTTCCACATGGTGACTCAATAAAAAAAAAAATTACAAATAAATAAATAAATAAATCTAACTTAGCACATGGGGCCATCAGGAACACACAAGAGTGAGGAAATGAGGAGAAGGAATGAGCTTCCCAAACAGCAATTGAGTTCAAAATTCCTTCTGCTGGTTTGTGGGTTTGCCTATAGAAATATCATCATCAGCTTCTGTCAATGATGATGTCTTTGGAATGTCTCATACTCCCCTCAACAGAGGCAAGGTTATAATTATCCAGACTCCGTCAGACTCAGGAGCATGGCCATATTGCCTTATCTCTGCAGCAAAGACAAAAAACACTTGAGACCCATGAGATTCAGCCGAACCAGCCACTTTCTCTTTCAGCCCCGGAGAGCTGAGAACACCCTGACCACCCAGGACCTGGTTATCTGAACCATACAATTGGATTTATAACAGCGTAGTAACATCTTGAAAGCATAAACACACAAGGATAGGAGGAATTGGTGCACGGCAGGAATTAAGGCCAGCACCCTCTCTTTCATACAAACTCCTATTTATTCCCCTGAAGCAGTGTCTACTGAGGGCCACATTACAGAAACCAGAAAAGACCCCTTTGTGCTCTTTTATTACGTTTTTGTGACATAGTTATGAATAAGTAGTGAATAGAATGAGCTGGAGGCACTTTTTTGATCTATTTATAGTGCAACCTGCATATTTAGAAGCCAGTGATGACCTGGTGACTGCAATTTACAATCCTTGCAGGGATGTATAAATAAATGATTCAAATCCAGGACTACCCATAGCAATATTACACAATATTCACAGGCTCTCAGAACTAATACCATTCTACCCAAATGGAATACTTGTCTCCAAGAAGGTGAAAGTGCTGAGAAGATAGTTCATATTTCATCTACTCAGCATTTTTGTGAACTGGGAAAATACAATATTTAGAGAGATTAAAAAGGCTATGAAAGTGTCATATAAAAATCTCCTAAGAAGAGAGAATGGTGGCAGACAAATGTTAGTTTTCTGCCTTTTCATAGCCAAGAAAACCTGCTTAGATGTTAGCTACTTCAAAACAATGTATCAGTGGCAACTTCTTTGCTCTGTAAGTTTCAAGAATTACTAGGGCACATAGAAATGTAATTGCATCCCACAGTTTCTCTGGTGGAAAATAAAAGAATTACCAAGTTAAGAATCATGCAGCCTGCATTAGGGCCTGAATTTGAAACTTCTAACTGGAGCACGCAGGGCTGGGATCCACTTTCTTTGTATCTGGACTAACACTTTATATTCATCACAGATCAAATTATCAGAGGAAATCTTGTAGCTAAGGTCTTGGCCATCCATGGAACACTGCACAAATCTAAAATACTAAGGCTATTTTCCCCAGTGGATCTGAGGGCATTGAGTATGTGAACTAAGAAGCACAATTCTACCTCCTAGAATTTGTTCTGACCTTTATCTAAGAACCTCACAACCTATCAACTTAACATGTCCAGGGCAACCCATTAACTTGCAGATATATCTGGTTCATTCCACTGAATGTAGCACTATCATCCTGTTGTTGTATAGACAGGAAATCCTGCACCTTGTTATAAATAAATTGCACAAATATCTTGGGTGTATCTGGTGGCATTCTGTGCAGGGAGGCAGAAAGATGCCTTTATCAACCAGAAGCTGTGAGGAAAAATGCTTTCAGAGAGAAGGATCTTACCATATACAATATCTGACCACCTTAATTTGAAAATATAAGATCTTCAAGAAGGTAAATTGATCAAAATGAATATAGATCAATGCCTCCTATTTAAAATCCTGAAAATACACAAGACGGTAAGGGACCTCCACCTATGTCAGCTGGTGAGGACATGGAAGCAGAGCTTGAGGCAAATGTTTGGAAGCATTTCATTTCTTGCAGTTGTTTCTGGAAAATGTCATAAGGGAACAAAGGAAAGAATAGAGGAGGAAGGGCAAGAAGACTAAACTTGATCCAAGAAGAGTGTGCAACATAGATTTTATATAGAGCTGGCCCCCATGAAGAGGGGAGTCGTTCACCCCATCTCTTTTAGCAATCACCCCTGAAGTTAGCGTGGGGAAGGAGGCTAAAATTGATCAGTCTTTTCTAGCAAGACAGCTGCTTTATATTAAAGATAATTTTTCAGAGGAGAAGCAGGTGGGATGTGCCTCCAGAAAACTTGCAGGTGTCGGGAATGTGTAACAATAGTAAAAGAGGATCAGGGCTGAAATCATGTAGATGATGTCATTACAATTAGAAAGACTGCTGATGAGCTAACTTAAGAAATAAGGATTGTTCTCACATTTCAGATGTGCCACCTAAATTCCAAATGCATTACAAATTCCTCCTCAGGACACCCTGTCTTGTCTTTTAATTTTCACCACACCTAGTAATTGATTCTGAGTTTAATGTTTCCTTGGTGACTGAAAAGAAATGAAATAAGCATCATGTGACTCAATTCCATTAGAATAGAATCATGTCTCTTTTTTTTTTCGCTTTTTGGGTCACACCTGGCAATGCACAGGGGTTACTCCTGGCTCATGCACTCATGAATCATTCCTGGCAGTTCTCAGGGGACCATATGGGATGCTGGGAATCGAACCCAGGTCGGCCTCGTACAAGACAAACGCCCTACCCACTGTGCTATCACTCCAGCCCAAGAATCAAGTCTCTTATAGGTAACATTGATATCCCAGACAACACAGTGAGTGCAACTACAGTTATATAAAGACTTACTATAATTGTGTGTCTACCTGCTATGGCACCCATGCAAAATGGTTTACATCGTCTATTATCAATGTATGAATTGATGCCAAAACACAAAGAAGAGCATGACCATTTCCATGCAAATTTAAAGGAACAAATTGCTAAAGCTTAGACAAGATCCCACTGGCTTTAACCCGCCCTTGAAGCACTGCTGGGACATGAGACAGGCCCCAAGTTACCTGAGAGGAAGTGAACAAGACCAGGGCAAGCTGTGAGCGAGCACTGGATACATGCTGAGTTTCATAAGTATGGCGATGACTACTACCTCCAAATAAAGTAAGAGTTGTCTTTGGAAAGCATTCCCATCAGAAAGAACATGAAGTTACAAAAACAAACAAAAATATTTTCCATAGTATAGTTATCCAAATTCTGTGAAAACTTTACCAATTCTCATATCTCCCATACTGGGAATAGCATATAACCACCACCAGCACTCAATGAGAACTCATTGGACAGTCAGTACGATTCTGGGCTCTTTAAACTCACTTCCATAACCTACCTGTCACTGTCATTATCACTATCGTCCCGTTGCTCATCGATTTGCTCAAGCAAGCACCAGTAACGTCTCCATTGTGGGACTTGTCACTGTTTTTGGCATATTGAATATGCCACAGGTAGCTTGCCAGGCTCTGCATGAGGGCAAAATACTTTCAATAGCTTGCCAGGCTCTCCAAGAGGGGCGGAGGAATCAAATCTGGGTTGGCTGAGTGCAAGGCAAATGCCCTACTCACTGTGCTATCACTCCAGCCTATGTAACCTACCTATGTTTATTATAATCAACCAACTTTTATTTTTTAGTTAATTTCACCCAACAAGATATTTTCTTTTCTTTCTTCGTTTAGGGTGTTTTTAGAAAAACCAACTATTGGTGGTGGTTGGATGTAGTAAGTTAATATACTGATAACGTAAACTTTAACACTTCCAGACTTTTTTTCAATAAGGAGACAGAAAGAAAGTAACTTCCCAAGGTAGGTTGCAGAGAAGTGATTTAAGTGAAGGCAATCTATCCCCCCATGCCCTTGCTTTTGCCATTACTCTGTATTCAGCCTCTCCTTGAGAAAGGTGCTTACCACCATCCTCAGACTCATGGTGCTGGCTCCTTGCAGGAAGCCCTCCCAGGAGGATTGCCCTGGGTGCTACATCTGGTGCCAATATCTCACCCCAGGCTTCATCTCTGTGTCCACACTGCTCCTGCTCAGAGCTGCAGTCTGTCACTGGCACATGCTCTCCAAATCCCATTGGGAAGACATTGTGCTATTCCTCCTGGTGTACCTTTGTCTGCTCCAATTCTTCTGCTGAAATACACCTCTTCACCTTCCTAGGTAACTCTTGCCCGCCCCAACATCATACTCAGGTTGAAATACACAAGCATAGGATGGTGCCATAAAATGCTGTACACATGTTAATCATTTCCCACACCACATTGTATGGAATCTGTATGTGTCTCCCCCGCACTGACCCTGAGAACCACAGAACCAGAAAGGCTACCTCTCATATTTGCATTATTAAGTATTTCACTTGTATCACACTGTATCACTGCCATCTCATTGTTCATCAATTTACTCGAGCAGGCACCAGTAACGTCTCCATTCATTCCAGCCCTGAGATTTTAGCAGCCTCTCCTTACTCATCTTTCCCAATGATTGGAGGTTTTTTCAGGGTCAGGGGAATGAGACTGGTTATTGTTACTATTTTTGGCATATCGAATATGCCGCAGATAGCTTGCCAGGCTCTGCTGTGCAGGATACTCTCAGTAGCTTGCCAGGCTCTCTGAGAGGTATATATATATATATTTCACCTCTATGATTTTATGGAAAATAGGTAGGGAGTTTCTTATGATGTGCAGCCACACGGTTCAGGAATATGTTTACTCATGCGTGAGGCTCAGCCAGAGCGTGTGGAAAGCATCCTGGAGCATGGCAGTTGTTGAGTAGTGGAGGTCAGCTGCCAGGGCTGGGTCCGTTGGGACAGGGAGCACTCTCACCTTGAGGTTCTCAAAAACTGTGTACTGTATTGGAAAAGTGTCAACTATTTCAGCTTCCTCCTTTACCATCCAAGACAAAAACCCCTTTGTAAATCTGTTGTGGGCTGAAAGTGTGTCCCTACTTCACCACAACAGAATTCATATACTGAAATCTTAACCTCACTATTAAGAGAAAGGGTCTTGTGGGTGGATCCTTATGCATGAGATAAGTGACTTTTGAAAGAGATGATGCCACAAGGCATTTCAGTGTCCTTCATTCCAATTGTGCATATAACAGAAAGGCTGGTTTCTGCAACCAGAGAAAAAGGTTCTTACCAGAACTCAGCCATGCTGGCACCCTGGTTTCAATCTTCCTTGCAAGTCTCTAGCATGATAGAAAATAATTTTCTGTTGCTCATAAATCATCATGTCTATTGTACTTTGTTGTAGCAGCTAGAAATGACTAAGGCACAGATATACTAAAAGTGAACTTTTGTCCTATTAAAATAAAATGACCAAGAAAACATTCTATAAAAATCTATGCTGCAAAAGCCAGTACTAACAATCCTCTCCAACCTCTGAACCAATGAAGGATTCAGCCAATAAGCTCAGCAACTACGAGGACCACCATTCAGTGTTTTTATTCTTTCTGATGATCAAGAAGTGATATGCTAGAGAGTATGTGATCAAGCATGGTAACCCAGAAAGTTCTCCAATGCCTTTTGCTTCCAGTCACGAACCCTCCTGCCCCAGCCTCAGAGGAGGCCTCTCTCATTCTTTGAGAAAGTAGATGCGTGGATTAAGCAAGACTGATCAAATTCCTTCTCTATCAAGTTCCTGTCATAGGAGTACTAGAAGAGCCTGTCTTTCTGTACCCCAGATTGTTCAATATAATGGAGAATGACTGACTTCAACATTCAGATAACAACAACTAGTATTTTAGTGTAAGTAGCCCCAAGTATTGCACTGATATCAGCGAATTGTTTGGGGCCATAATAGGCAGTGATAGGGGCTTCTCTTGGCTTGAGGCTCAGGGATTATTCTTGGTAATATTGAGGGTAATTTACAGTGTCAGGGATCAAACCCAGACCACACGCATGCAAACCATGTGTTCCAGCCTTCTAAGTTATCTCACTGCTATCTATACATGTAAATTTGGGGATGGCTTGCTCTACAGTAATAGATAATAAGCCATAGATTTTATTGAATATTTCTTTAATATTTTGAAAACAATGAATATGCCATAGACTTTGTTAAGAATAATGCTTGGGAAATTAGGACAGAGTGTTTGTCAAGAGAAAGAGATTTCAAACATAGCTACCCAATAAGCTTCATGTGGCTTCATTATTGTGCTCCGCGGTTCCCCATATTGTGCCCCCATACTGGTTGCGTCAGCATCAGCTGGATTCTTGGTAGCTCAGAACTCCAAGATCAAATATTCCAATGGACAAAATAAAAGAAAGTCACAGGGCCCTGAGTCTCCCATAACCAGTGCAGCAGCCACGAGCTGATGCAGGTTCAAGGGCAGGTATATAGACGCTCATTCTCTCTGGACAGGACACAGGTGTCAAGATTTGTGAAAATATTTTAAGACAGCCACAGAATGGGAGAGAAGCAGAGATGGGAACATACATACCACAGCATGAATCTATAGTTGATCTGAAATTTCTTTCTGGATAGGTTTGACCTAGAAAAGCAAAAGATGATGCTTCCATCCAGATATCAGGGTAAATAATGGTGATAGCGTTTTTGCTTTAATATTATTTTGCCCAGGGCTCTGTTTTGATTTAAAGCAATTAGGATTATTAAATGGGAGGTGGATGTACAGCATGAGTTTATTAAATGGTAAAGTTTTGATAAGAGATATTAAATATCCATGCCACTTACAGTCAATTCTAGTTTGATATAAAATGCTATGAAATGGGACAAAAATTGCCTTTGAATTGTAATCAGTGCCAAAAAGAAAAAGTATGTTTTTCTTTCTTTACTAAGATGAAGGGGTAATGTTTTCGTAAGAAGAAACTGTCAAATGTTTATTAAATAAATGAAGCATAAAACAAGCTTTCCTGTGGTTCCAGCCATGCTTAGATTTTAATAACTATCATTTGTCCCTTGAATGAAAAATTTTATTTATAGCCAGGAAGAAAGGCTCCTTACCCAGCACATGGGAGTTTTAGCTCTGTTCTATCTCTATCACAATGAAGTAAGTGATTTGCTCTGTCATTTCACATGATTACTGTGTTGCTTTTGATCTCTGTGTTAAGGAAAGTAATGAGTGCCCAGATGAGGAAAGGAGAGAGTGAAGAGGGAGGAACATTCCAGAGGCAGATGGCAGAGTATAAGAAAATATGGAACTTGACAGACTGGAATAGAGAGAGGGAGAAAGACCTAAATGATATGCATTCATCTGTGTCATGGAAGAATCTAAGGGTATATTCATGTTAAGACATGAATTTTTGGAAAAGATGTACATATTGAAGTTCAGCAGCCATCATGCAGGATGGAACAAAGTGAGATTTTTGCATCTCCATCCTGATAGTGTTATGATTTCTGATTTCTCTATTTTTTTTTAATTTTTTGGCCACTCCCAGTGATGCTCAAAACTTAACTCCAGGGATCACTCCTAGTAAGGCTTGGAGGACCTTATGTGGTACTAGGAATCAAACCCAGGTTGGTCACATGCAAATCAAATGCTCTACCCACCGTATTATGTCTCCCCACCCTTACCTCTATATTACTCAAGAGAATGAAGGTACCTTTGCTGAACCCACACCCAGATTCAGAGACTGATGGTACTCAGCAAGTGGAATATTGTAAACGACCCAGGAGCCTTTAAAGACATCTTCCATGCTAACAGCCTCAACCAAATACTGCGGTCTTGTGGGCTTCTCAGTTAGAAAAACCTATTTCTGGAAGGTGAGATGAAATAGCCTGGTCTGATGCCAGTGAGAATATCCCAGTTGAATAGTTCTGTGAACAGTCTTGGCTAATTTTTTCAGGACACTTAACCTACATGAGGGCAGAGACTTCATCACCTAATCAACTCTCACCTAATCAACCTTCTAATACCATCACCTTGGAATCTAGGGATCAGCAGAGGAATTTTATGTTGTTTTATTTCATTTTTTATTGAATAACAGTGATATACACAGTTAAAAAGTTGTTCATGATTGGGTTTCAGTCATACAATGTTCCAACACCTATCCATTCATCAATGGTCTCAGTTTCTCTCCCGCAAAACCCCTCCTGCCTCTGTCAGGCACTTTCCTCTGTTTCTGTCTCTCTCTGTCTGTCTGTTTCTCTGTGGCTGTCTGTCTCTCTGTCTCTCTCTGTCTCTGTCACTGTCTGTCTCTCTCTCCCCCACCCCTCTCTCTATTCCCTTTTGGGACTTCTGGTTTGCAATACAGATAATTAAAGGTTATAAGGTATATACCTTTACCTAATTTTACTACACTTTCAATATTCAGTTCCTGTCCAAAATGATCATTCCCAAATATTTTTGCCATTTTAGTCCCATCCCTATCCTAACTGCCCTTCAACCTACATAGACTCTTGCAGCAAGCTTTCATCCATTGACCCATCCCCCTATTTACCCTGGCATTGGATATTTGTCTCATAATGTATATATATATATATATATATACACTCAAAAAATGAATGCATTCATTCTGTATCTGTCCTTCTCATTCTGACTCATTTCACTGAGCACGATACTCTCCATGTCCATCCATTTATAAGAAAATTTCATGAGTTCATTCTTCCTAACGGCTGTGTAGTATTCCATAGTGTAGATGTACCATCAATTCTTTAACCAATCATCTGCTCTCAGGCACTCAGGTTGTTTCCAGATTCTGGCGGCTGTGAACAGTGCTGCAATGAACACAGAAGTGCAGATAGCATTTCTGCTATGTGTTTTCATGTTTTCAATTCCTGAGCATAGGAATTTTAAGAGGTGGGCAAATATAAATTTTCAAACTACAGTGGAGAGTGGGAAAATCTGAAAGAGAAGCAAAGGGGACAATAGAGAAAAATATGGAGGCAATTCATTGTCATCTGCCCTTCCCAGACCTAAAAACCAGTTGATGGCCCCTCTGGGGAGCGAGGTTCATTTCAGAAACAGAGTGAGCATGCTGGGGAAAGGCTGTGCCTAAACAATGTGGTTCAGTGCTCAGGCAAGGCTGAGATATCTGGCTGGGGACCCGGGCATGGCAATCTTCCCCGGAGCATGACAGCAGCAGAGCAGCTTTCATACACAGAGGCTGATCACAGACACCATCACAGCGCAAATAGATGTGCTAAAATAGAAAAGCACAAGCAAAGCTTTCCTAAGAACACAATTGAAATCACCAGGGACTCTAAGAGTCCCAGAAAAATATAGTAGAGCCAACTAAAGTACTCCTATTCAACAGATGGACCCAAAGGCTTTGAGGGACCACTCTAGCCTGATTATTGGTGTTTGTGTGGTCCCTCGGGCAGGGAGTTTACACTGATTAAGCTACACAGGAGAGTATTGATCACTGAAATGACCACCATGGACACTGTCCTTATATGTAATATGAAGCTGCGATTAAAGTCTGTGTCATTTAAAAATTAGGGATGGAAATGAACTTAATAAAAAAGCGGGATAACTATACTGAGGGCTTAATTTTGGATTATAAAAAAAATCCAAAACTATATTTTGAGCCAAGTGTTCAATCAGAAAGAAAGGAAGAGAGAGAGAGAGGCCAGTGCAATAGTACAGCAGGTAGGGCATTTGCCTTGCATGCAGCTGATTGGGGTTCCATCTCTGGCATCCCATATGATCCCCAAGCCTGCCAGAAATAATTCCTGAGCAGAGAACCAGGAGTAATCCCTGAACAAAGACCAAAAAATGAGAGAAAGGAAAAAGTAAGAAAAAGAAGGAAGGAAGGAAGGAAGGAAGGAAGGAAGGAAGGAAGGAAGGAAGGAAGGAAGGAAGGAAGGAAGGAAGGAAGGAAGGAAGGAAGGAAGGAAGGAAGGAAGGAAGGAAGGAAGGAAGGGAGGGAGGGAGGGAGGGGGGAGGGAGGGAGGGAGGGAGGGGAGGAAGGAAGGAAGGAAGGAGAGAGAGAAAGAGAGAGAGAAAAAGAAAGAAAGAGAGAGAGAAGAAGCCGGGCGTTCTGGTGAGCAACGCGGTCGGAGAATGCTCCGGACCCGAGACCGGGCCAGCAACACCAGGGATCCAGACGGAGGAGGTGCAGCCACCACACCCTCTCCAGATGGAGCCCCGGCGACACTGAGCAGCAACTAATACAGCTCTGGGATGCAGGACTGGGACAACTCCAAACCGCGCAGCCGCGTTGGCGGCCACGTTCCTTTTCTGAAAACTGAAAACATACAATCTTTTAATGGAAAAATAATTATCAAATGCTTCCTTGGTAGTAGGGCTGTCTTTCTTGGGGGGAAACTCCAACAACAATAGTGAGTTTTGTGTTGAAATATGGAACATAATCAAGGTAAAGAGAAAATGAAGTGAAATTCATCAGTTATACAGTTGGGGATGGGGGTCGGGGGCGGGGGGTATACTGGGGTTTTTGGTGGTGCAATATGGGCACTGGTGAATGGATGGGTGTTTGAATATTGTATAACTGAGACATAAACCTGAGAACTTTGTAACTTTCCACATGGTGATTCAATAAAAATTAAAAAAATATATATATCAATAATCAGGAAATAGAAAGAAAGAAAGAAAGAAAGAAAGAAAGAAAGAAAGAAAGAAAGAAAGAAAGAAAGAAAGAAAGAAAGAAAGAAAGAAAGAAAGAAAGAAAGAAAGAAAGAAAGAAAGAAAGAAAAAGAAAGAAAGAAAGAGAGAGAGAGAGAGAAAGAAAGAAAGAAAGAAAGAAAGAAAGAAAGAAAGAAAGAAAGAAAGAAAGAAAGAAGAGAAAGAAAGAAAGAAAGAAAGAAAGAAAGAAAGAAAGAAAGAAAGAAAGAAAGAAAGAAAGAAAGAAAGAAAGAAAGAAAGAAAGGAGAGGGAAGAATAAAAAGAAAAGTGGAGGGAACAAATGAAGGTATTAATTAAGAAAATAAACAATGGGACTAGAAAGATAAAGGTTTAAGGTGCTTACTTTGTATGAAACAGACGCAAATTCAATCCACATCACCGCTTATGCACCCCTGAGCACCCTTATGGGTGATCCTGGAGCACAGGGTCAGGAGTATGCCCTGAGAACAGCTGGGTGTGGCAAGGCAAGGGAATGGGGAGGGGAGGGGAGGGGGGAGGGGAGGGAGGGGAGGGAGGAGGGAAGGAAGGAAGGGAAGAGAAGGAAGGGAAGGGAGGGAGGGGAGGGGAGGGGAGGGGAGGGAAGGGGAGGGGAGGGAATGGGGAGGGAGGGGGAGGGGGAGGGAGGGAGGGCGAGGGGAGAAAGGGTAGGAGGGAGGGGAGGGGAGGGAGAGGGAAGAGGAGAAAACGTAAACAGAAGGGAACAGAAAGGAATAAATGGGAAGGGAGTGTGATTTAGCATGCATGTATATAAAGATCAGGATGGCCAGGAAACGACAGCTTCACACCACAGATGATTTTATCACTGTAAGAGTGAGGAAAAGAATTTAATATCATTCTGTTCATCATTACTGGTAGGTTTTCTAATATTATCCCTATACTTTCTCTACTCTCTCTCTCCCTCTCTGTCTCTCTCTGTCTTTCTCTCTCTCTTTCTCTCTCTCTCTCTCTCACACACACACCATTTCAGACCACAAAACAATAGCTGAGGGTATCAGCATTCTGGTGACCTTAAAGAATACATAGACTGAAAAACTGATGCATCTGATCTAGCTGTCTCCAGTGTCCACTAAGTTTATTATTGGTGTAGCTGATTAAGACTCATATTTTTTTTTAGTTTAATCACATCTTAAATCAGTGCCAACCACTGAAAATACAAAGACAGCAGGACTGAGAGCAAGTTCAGAACCACTGACTTAATTTGAACATCAAATCAAGGCTATCACACTATTTTTATGCAGATGGTTTGGCTTAGTGTCCTATATAATTTATACTGATGTGCCCAATATTTTTTCCATAAATTCTTCGGATGTCTATTACTCTACTTTGAACAGAAATGATATTCAATATCATAAAGCCTTTCAAACTATTACATAGTGTTTATGTGCTTATGTTAATGATAAAAATAAATTAATTAATAAATGACAAAAAAATCTTACATAATTTTTACTATGATGCACCCTTATGTTTTTCTCCTCTTTTACCCAAAGAAAAAGGAAAAATTCTGATTCTACCACCTGCTTTAGTTTAACCGCCATTCCTTTTTACTCTTTTCTAAACATTAACATTTATACTAATAAGTCTGAGAAATAGAACACCAGATTTTACTCTGTGAAAAGAATGGTTTGACTTCCACTCTGAGCAGCTCTGAAAGCCAATTGTGTATTGAAGTAGGCTCCCAGGGCACTAGAGGAGATAGTTTTGAAAAATAATCCTAAATCTCATTCCTATAAAGCAATGACCAATCAAGAATTAATAAATAATCAAGTACTCCTATGTTAGATAGATCTTAGAAGTTAGGTAACGAGCCAAAATCTCTCTTTCACAGATTGTGATCATTTACCACTAGCACACTGAAATTGCTACTGCTTCCGAAATTCAAAATGAGGTCTGATAAGCTATTATGCATAACAAACCATTCCTGAATGGAGTGGCTTCAAACAACCATTTCATTGGATTACAGTCCTGAGGATCAGAAAGTTAGTTTCAGCTCAAACCTCTGCTGGACTCTTCTAGCCAGGATAGCAACTTGTCCTGGTTTGCCAGGGATGTTTTCTGCTTTAGAATCTCTGGAAACACACCACTTCCAAGCTAGACAGAACCATTGGTCACTCCATCACTGAGATCCCTCATTTAGCTATTGCCATCTCTTAGTTATAATGGACCCCCATGCTCTGAAACAGGTGTGTGTGTGTGTGTGTGTGTGTGTGTGTGTGTGTGTGTGTGTGTGTGTGTGTGTGGGTGATTGAGAGAGAGAAAGAGAGATTGTTGCAGAGACGTACATCTCCACCAAGCTGACCCAGGCCTCTTCCTAAGGGATCCAGTCTCCAGAAAAAGAAGGAGTGCTGATTCCCAGGGCATACAACATGTGTCACATGTTATCAGCGTTAACTCAACTTAACCACAGAACCAACCAAGTCATCATGGGAGTGTATCACACGAAGGCATGGAGACAAGAAACCATGAGTCATCGGGACCTTTGTTGTAAGAATTTAGCACCACATGTCAGTTAATATTCAATTGCAGGGCCAGGGATATGACTCATTGGTCCAGCACAGGCCTCATATATGTGAGGCCCGGATTGGATCCCCATCACTGAAAAAAAAAAGTGTGAGTCAAGAGGTTGAGGAGCTACATGTTTTGTGTGCTTGGACACTAATTGAAGCAGCATGTTCCTACAGAGCATCACAGGTAATAGCCTGGGTACCCTTCAATGCTCCACAGTGGCCCAAATACTTCCCAGCACTGCAGAGCTTGAGCAACAGCATCTTCTGGTGTTGAAGCCCAAGGCTCAGTTAGCTATCACAGGGATGACCCCCAGAACCCCTGAGCACTTCTTGTGGAGACCCTCTGCCAAAAACAATGTTATGGAGGAGAGGAGAGGTAGTACAGTAAGCAGGGCACTTGCCAAGTTGGTACATGCATCCAACTTGGTTTCGATTTCTTGCATCCATATGGTCCCCCAAGCACCCCCAGAAGTAACCTTTGAGTGAAAATCCAGGACTATGCCCGAATATGGGTAGACGTGCCACAGAAGCAAGACCCAAACAGTATGATACTCAGAGCCCAGGTGAGGTTTCTTCCTGGAATCAGGCTTCAGTTTGGTTTAATGAGTCCACTGCTTTGTTCACTGGGTTACTTGTAGAACCCATCTTTCATGGGAAAAGTCAAAGAACCCCTTCATTAGGTCTAGGTTAGAGTTCAAGTTAATTTTTCTTTTCAGAAGAAAGGCAGAAACCATCTTTAAACATTTCTTAAACATTTATTACAAGCATTTTGGAGCATTTAATAGGTAACAGGTGTTACACTAGTACTGACAAAAGTACAGAAAGTGAGAGAGGCTTCAAAGCAAATGCAGTGGGTAAATCCACACTGTTACTAATGACGTAAGAAATGTTACTATTTTTGTTGCTCTGTCAGTCATTCCTGGGTTTCAAAAAAGAACTGTCTGGCCTGGGGAAAGTCCGAAGTGCAAAGATGCTAAAGAAAAGGGCCAATCACTTTTCTGAGGACTTCTCCAGCACGTAGAGAGGAAGCATCAGCCTGCCCAGTTCTGCTAACTTGAAGCATAGGTCGGAGCTAAAGGTCCAACTTCATTGGTTTGGGTGGGGGTGGGGAGTAGAGGTCATACGTGATGCTGCTCATGGCATACTTCTGACTCTATGCTCAGGTATCACTCCTGGCAGTACTGAGGGACCCTATATGGTGGCAGAGACCAAACTGGTCAAACCATATGTAAGACAAGTGCCTTATCTCCTGTACTTTTTCTCCAACCCCCCAAAGGCCAATCTTTTGTGTAATTTTCAGTTTTTATATTATCAGAGCCATTTATTCCATTATACATCCATCTTCTCAAAGAGGGTGAGGCAAGAGAAAGCAGAGCTTCCTGTAATTGGAATCAAATTTTCCCTCTTGCATCAATACTTCCAAAAAGGACCAGTCCAGTACCAACTTCCGTCTTTGCCAAAAGTGACCCCTCCTGACAAAACACAAGAGTCACAATCCTCCCTATCCCTAGAGTACTCATTCTGCCATGACAAAGAAGGAAATCATACTCCCCAAAAGGACATTTGAAATGATAGTGAATTTGCTCTCATGGTTTCATCATGCTGTTCACAATTCAAACTTCCACTGCAATATTTAGAACAATTTTTTTAACATTATGTTTTCATCTGCACTATCCTATTACTCCATGATTGAATTCTAGTTGATAATCATTCTGTTTTAGCAGAAAGCGCCCTACGTCATGGGCCAACTAGAAAATTTCTAGTTACATAATTGAAAATTTTGTGGTTCATCTCTATGTTGATTGACTTGGCTTGAAGGAGTCCTGAGGGAAACTGCGCCATTTCAGTTCTGATCAAATTCATGTTGCTGTCCTCAATGTCTAGGACCCTCAATGCAGCCAGCATGAGAAATGAATGGAAATTAGAGACAGTTTTCTGTGAGAGCAAACTGAAGTTTTAGATTTGCATTTCTGGCATATTTTTGCAATAAGAATTGGGATATATTTCCTTTTTGGTATGATATCATGACGGTTGTTTTCAATCCAGACTGCCAAAGGTCATAAGTGATATTAAAAATTTGAAATGACTCTGTATGAGAATGAGCAAAAATGTCCTGGAGGAATTCTATGATGATTCCACCATTTTTTCCATACAGAGATAAAAAAAAAGTCCATAGGATATAGAGAATATCAGGAAGACCAGAAACTCCTTAGAATGTTTTGGGAGGCATGGGTCAAGGCTACGTTAAGAACTAGATCTTGTCTGACGACAATGAACTGTACTTTGAAAATTACTTTTGCAAATGAGAACCTGCAGAAACTTTTTTTGGCACCAAATCAAGAAAGTTTTTAGCATTCTTTTACATAAATTTAAAGTCAGCCAAGTTTGGATATAACAATCTATGTAGAAAAATAAACCAATCTACCGTAAATAAAAAGAAAAGTATACCTGTTACCTAGTTCAGTAGCATTCAGTTAGAGCAGAAAATTGATTTCCATGAAATATTCAGAAAAACTACCTTTCTATGACCTGAAGAATGAAAAACAGAAACGTGCTACCTCATGATTATATTCATTTTATAAAGACACCCCAAAGATGACAGCTTTTTTTTTAAATAGAGAAATTCAAAACCCAATTTAATGTGTTATGAGGAATGAGATAAGGAAGAAGACACTCAAAAACTTTAGAGGCATACAAGGCAGGGAACAGCGCTGTTGGCCCCTTCAGGCTGAAAACTCTGACATCGAAGAGCACTGAGTGCAACTCACAGAAAGCCTTTCTTATGAGTAGTGAATGATTTTCCTTAGACTATGCATGGCCCCAATGCTACCTAATAAATCTTTTTGTGTTTTTTTTTAAGGATTTCTATCACTTTCTATGACAAAGTTTCTTATAGATATATCAATAGTCCCTCTAGGGCTGGAGCAATAGCACAGTGGGTAGGGTGTTTGCCTTGCATGGGGCTGACTCGGGGTCAATTCCCAGCATCCCATATGGTCCCCTGAGCACCGCCAGGAATAATTCCTGAGCGCAGAGCCAGGAGTAATGCCTGTGCATCGTTGGGTATGACCCAAAAAGCAAAAAAAATAATAATAAAAAAAAATAGTCCCTCCAAAATGAGGTTATTGGAAAAGATCTTTTTAAACTTTTTGTGTCAAGAATCACAACTTATTTGCAAATACAGTCTTTTTTTTTTCTTTTGTGATTTTTGGACCCAGTAACATACTTAAGAATTGTCTGCTAAGTCCATTACAGTCATTTAGGCACAAACTCGAGCCTAGTTAGAGGTATTTCACTCTTACACACTCACAGTCATGTTGTTGTTGTTGTTTGTTTGTTTGTTTTTTTGGGCCATACCTGGCCTTGCTTAGAGGTTACTCCTGGATCTGTCCTCAGGGATCACTCCTGGCAGGCTCAGAGGACCATATGCCATATGTGGTGCAGAGGATAGAATGCAGGTTGGCTGTGTGTGAGGCAAATTCCCTACCCCACTATGTTATAACTCTGACCCATAAAAGACATGTTTTGTGCCAAAGTCTTTTCTATGTGTTGGGATATGTTTCAGACTTTAGAAGCATTCCTCTGATAATAAATGTGATTTTTTTTTTTTTGCTTTGGGGGGTCACACCTCTACCCAGAATGAATATAAAAAAAGATTTTATACAAATACACTAAGTATTTGTAATCATCATAGACATACAAACAAAAAACATATGAGGATGCCACCATATATCTTTATAATACTAAACTTTAAGAGCACAGTCATAGGAAGTAATGCTGAGATGTAGAGCCACAAAAACTCAAACACCACTGGTGGGACTATAAAAAGGTACAAACAGATGAATGAATAAAGTATCTATGGTACATCTATACAATGGAACACTATACAGCTGTTAGGAAAAATGAAATCATGAAATTTTCCTATACATGGATGGACAATGAGTATTATACTAAGTGAAATGAGTCAGAGGGAAAGGGACAAACAGAATGATTGTACTCATTTGTGGGATTTTAAAAAAAAGAAAAAACATAGTATGTGACTCAGAGGCACATTCTCTGAGGAGCACCTGAGGGCGCCAGGGCCCCAACCACCCGCTGACCCACGCCACTGCTTCTACCTCGGCCGTGTCAACACGCAGGAGGAGCTCACATCTTCAGCGTCTGCAGGGGGCTGAATCTCTTGGCCTCGCGCCTGGCTGTCTTCACCAGGGCCGCCCAGAGGGTGTGGGTTGAGTTTCTCTTCCTGCCCCAAGCAGAGCCCACGCAGCTGGAGACCCCCAGAACCCAGCCACAGCCATGCTCAAGGCCCCTCTCCACATGCTTGGACGAGCCTCACACATGAAGGAACCAGCAGAGGAACCCAGGTGTGCAGGACCCGGGGCTGAGATCTCCAAGCCTGCTCGGATAGGGACTGGGCCTCTTCCGCCCAGATCCCCCATTTTCCCATAGCTAGGCGGTAACACCCACAAACTGCCCCCAGCGCCGTGTAATCCCACTAACGGCCAACATCCAGATACTATAAAACCAAGTTCCTGACATTTTACAGTCTAGTTCTCCCTCTGGAGAAACTGGCAAGCTGCCAAGAGTTCTCCTGCCCACACGGGAGAGACTGGCAAGCCCCCCATGCCGTATTCGATATGCCAAATACAGTAACAATGACGGGTCTCATTCTCCTGACCCTGAAAGAGCCTCTAATGCGGCACTGTTCAGAAGGATGAGTAAAGAGAGGCTGCTAAAATCTCAGGGCTAGGACAAATGGAGACATTACTGGGCCCGCTCGAGCAAATTGAGGATCAATGGGCTGATAGTGATAGTGATAGTATGTGACTAATACCCAAAGACATAGAAAAAATGGCCAGGAGGACTGGTCCATGGTAGGAAGCTTGTGATAATGGGGGAGAAGTGCAGTTAGAACAGAGAAGGGACCACTATGACAATGATACTTGGAAATGATCACTCTTGACAAGAACTGAGTGCTGAAAGAAGGGGAAGTGATACTTTTCAGTTAGAGCATTTCAAACCACAGTGCCTAGAAGGAAGAGAGAGGGTGGGGGAGAGAAGAAAAGTGTCTGACAGAGGCAGGCTAAAGGGGCAGAGAAGGAAGGCCAGGTAGGAGGAAAACTGTGGACATTGATGGAGTGAACCGTGAACTGCTCAATGGCTGAAGTTGGATCATTGACTGAAACTCAATCATGAACAACTCTACAACTCTGCATCTCACAGTAATTAAATTTAAAAAATTTAAAAGTTTTAAATTATTTTAATTAAAAATAAAATGGCATTCAAGTGCTAGGGTTCAACTTGGGCAACAAAAACTGCCACATGTTATTCTTATGCTCTTTAAATGTGTTTTATGTTATAAAGATACTTCCCGTCTTCAAAACAAAACAAAACAAAAACAATTCTGTCTATTTTTGTCCTGGCAGTTTTCGAGTCTGCAGGAGGGACATAACTTCTAGCTCGCAGATGCTGTTGGTTAAGTACTAAAAGTTTATTCAAAGATACTGTATTTCTTATGTTCTTTTTTTGGGCCACATCCAGTAGTACTCTGGAGTTATTCCTGGCTTTACTCCTGGAAGGATTTAGGTTGTAGGATTTACTACTGGAAATGCAGGGGGATCATATAGGATGCTGAGGTTCAAACTCGGGCAGGTCTTGTGCAAGAAAAGTGTCCCACCTACTGTACTATTGCTATAGTCCTCAAAGATACTGTCTTAAAAAACATTTTCTTGAATTTCATAGAAAAAACTATAAAATTGAGTGTTATATCTTCATATGTCAGTTACTAATAGTCATATATTTTTATCTAATAATGATCATAGGGAGTGAATGTCACCCAGCTGGGCATTCGTTGCATTTCATCCTGAACTACTAGGTTTAATGCTCATAAAGATTTCAAGATAAATTAGACACCCAGGAACAACCCTATACCCACTCAGGGAGAACCATGCTGAAAAGTTCTATCCAAGTAATCAGAGTCAGATCTTGAATTCCCCCACCCCAACACAACCCAAGCAAAAATATCACTGTCCCTGATGTGTACATTCCTTCAAATATTGTTTTATTCATTTCACAGGTCTCCTGTAATGGCTGGCGGTCTCTTCGCTGTGGATCGAAAATGGTTTTGGGAGTTGGGTGGCTATGATCCAGGTTTAGAAATCTGGGGAGGAGAACAGTATGAAATCTCCTTTAAGGTAAGTCGCCAAGACACTCTTTACACTGTATCTGCATGATTCTGATGACCCTGATAGAACAGCATCATTTTCATTTGGGCCCCATGTGCTCAGATGACCATAACACCTTCCCAAGGAGCTTCAGGATAAGAGAAGCTCCTTCCCACTGATGCTCCATAAAATGTCACCCTAATAGCAAAGAAATATAGAAATCATTCAAAACCTCTCAGCAGCAGGAAACTCATGGTGTCCAGAATTACTGCTGCACTGACATACATCTTTCCTGAGAGCATGTAGAGTGGATAAACAGCAATGAAAAAGAAACAAGTTGAGTGATTGGAGCATTGGCCCTTCATAATTGTTCTAAAAATAGTTGTTCACATTCCTATCATAACCGGTTATTTCACAATCTTGATATAGGAAGAGTGATTTTAAAATAGATTGGCATATAGGTATTTTTTATCTAATTCCAAACAAAGTGAGTTTTTTTATTTCCTTTTTTGGTGGGGTGGTGTTGACTTCCAGGAATCAAACCCAGGCCCTCAGACATATGAGTTTTTGTTCTCCTGCTAAGCCACATCCCTAGTCCCTGAGGGATTTTTTTAATCTGAAATTTTCCAGGTCTTGACATTTTGAGGTTAATTTTTTTGGCTTCTTTTCTTTTTGTCTGGGAGAAGGGAGGGATATGCATCACAAGTGGTTCCCAGGAGATATGGGGGCCAGGGAGAGGTCTCAAGCAATTCTCGGCCAACTAGGCTGCAAGTTCAATGCCAGAGACCAAAGGTGCATTGATGCTTGAGGCTTGCTATGCCTAGGATTCCCTGGGCCACCCACTGGGGCCTGGAGGTCTTCAGAGGTGCCTCAGCAATGCTTTGGGGACCATCCTGTGCCAGAGATGGAACCAGGATTGGCCACTTGCAAGACATGTGCCTTAACCTGTGTCCTCTCTCTCCAGCATGATTTGTTTGGACTCTAAATTCTCAGCAAAGATATATACTTACCGCATTTATCTTTGTTGTATGTATATATGATGCATATTCCTGTGATAGAATATGAAAAGCCAGGGTTCATGAATGAAAAATATTTGGCACAAGTAGAGGAAAGTAAAATACACTGTTGTAACACACACACACACACACACACACACACACACACACAAATGCTACACAGAGGTTCTATTCCTAACTGCTAAGATATTGTTTTTTTCTTTCTAAAGTAGCTTCTTAAAGAAAATAAATCCGGGGTCAGACCAATAGTACAGTGGATAAGGTGCTTGCGTTGCATGGGGGAAACTCACCCTATTTGGTCTCTCAACCTTGCCAGGAGTGATCCATGAGTGCAGATCCAGGAGTAAGCCCTGAGTACAGTGGGGTGTGGCCCAAAAGTCAAAAGAGAAATACTTTTTTCTTTTTTTCCCTATGTTATTTTTATTCATGTATAAACATATCACTGTATCACTGTCATCCCATTGTTTGTCAATTTGCTCGAACAGGCACCAGTAACGTCTCTATTCCTCCCAGCCTGAGATTTTAGCAGCCTCTCCTTACTCATCTTTCCCAAAGATTGGAGGCTCTTTCAGGGTCAGGGGGGATGAGATCTATCATTACTGTTTTTGGCATATTGAATATGCCACAGGTAGCTTGCCAGGCTCTGCCCGTGCAGGCAGGATACTCTTGGTAGCTTGCCGGGCTCTCTGAGAGGCATATATATATATACATATATATATGTATATACATATATATATTACTCATATATATATTACTCATATATATTACTTTATGATTTGTTTCCTACTGTCTGAACACCATCAAATATGGTGTGGTAATTATGGAAATTGAATAGAAAGTGTCTTATAATGTGTTGCTGGAGCGTAGAGGCATTTGGGTAGTGGAGTTCGGCTGCCTGGGCTGTGTCCCTTGGGGCAGGGAGGGTTCTCACTCACCCCCCCTCTGGGGCACCCCAAGCGAAAACAGCCTGGTGCAGAGTACAGTGGCATGGCTATGGGGACCTCCCTCAGTTTATACTTTCTTTTTAAATAAACATATGATTCTTTTAACATTGATTATTTTTAAAATTGCATTTTCACCAAATCAACTTTTCCTAATTATTCCCACTATAAAATTAAACCAATTCTTATATCCTCCAAAAATATGTCACCTGTCTATAGTCAAAATGAAACTTGAGAATTGGCACTTATTATTCTAATGCATAAAAAGAAAATTATAATACTGATTTTTGCTAAGCTGTGGCAGCTATATTCAATGGGTTAGGAGAAAACTTACATTGTCCTCAAAGAACCTTAATACAATTGCAAGCTTCTGGACATCTAGAAACTTCCAAGTAATCCTTGAAATACCATTAATTAAATAGATAGTCATGTTTACACATCTGATTTCACTTTGGAGGAGGGGAAAGCACCCCAAGTAGTGTTCAGAGGGCCACAGGGCCATTCCTAGTATTCAGCCAAATGAGCTGGGAAGTTGAGTTTTTGGGTCTTAGAAGAGCTTCTCTGAGTCTGGTGTACCAGAGATCAGGGTCCACGACTCAGCTATGCTTGTGGATGCTGGAGTTTAAACTCAATTCCACCCCAACCACTGGACCACCTTTCTGGCCCCTCAATTTCTCTTCTGTTTCTTAATGTTTTTTATACAATTAAAAAATCTTTCAATTGGCCAGTACTTTGGGGGTTCTTTGGTTAAAGGACTATCTGTGTACCTCTCAACTGTAAATGCAGGAAGCAGAGATAATAGCAATAGTAATGACTGAAATATTACAGTTACCTAGTGGCATGTGCCAGAGTCAAGCACTTTAGATGCATCATTTCATTTGAAAACACAATTTCAAGAGGTGGATGTTATTCCACTTTTTAGCTGGAGGTCAAATTTTAAATATGTTGATTTTGTTGGGGTTCCCACAAATTGCCAAAAGAAACAGAATCTAAGAATTGGTCTACAGAATAGAGTTTACCATGGCATTGAGATGTGGGGCAGGAAAATGGGGATGGGGAATGGGTAGGGAGGAAGAGAGAGGATGTTGAGGTTGGAGAGAAATGGGCGCAGGCAGACACTGAGACAGTAGTGGAGGGAAACAGACATTAATGAGGGGATGGTGTAGAAATGTTGTATGCATGAAACCCTAGCAGTGACTCTTCTGTAATTTGTAAATCATGGTTACTATATCATTGCACTGTTGTCTTGTTGTCCATCGATTTGCTGGAGTGGCACCAGTAACATCTCCATTGTGAGACTTATTGTTACTGTTTTTGGCATATGGAATATGCCATGGATGGCTTGCCAGACTCTGCCCTGCGGGCGGGATATGCTTACCGGGCTCTCCAAGAAAGATGGAGGAATTGAACCCAGGTCGGCTGTGTTCAAGGCAAACGCCCTACCCAATGTGCTATCTCTTTAGTCCTATAATAAAAAAAATTAGGGTAGAGTTCATGCCCAATTCAATCAGCTTAATCAATGGCTGAATAAATAGCAGTACTCCTACATTTAAAAAAAGAAAGAAAATATAAGGGTAAAAAATAAATAAAATTCGGTCTTAAATATTAAAATATAGTGACAAAAAAGTAGAAAGAGCTCTATTTCTACTTGAATGCAGAGCATATCGATGCTTGATATTGTCCTTATCATCTCTGCCATAACTTTTAGAATTCACCAAGAACCTTGCTCTAAATGTCATTGAATGAACATGTATCTTCATGATGGATTAATAGCAGAAAACTACTGATCCTGGCAAAAATATTGATCATGAAATTTGCCCAAAACTTGGTATGGTTTTCAATAATAGCTTCAACTGGAAAAAAAAAGAATTTTACATTTTATTCCATCATTAAAGGAAAAATCAACATTATTATATTTACAGTAGCATTAAAATTCAAGTGATATTTTCATTGGATTATTTTAACTGAAACACAGGGATATGATACATAGTTACAAAATTATTTATTTGGTTTCAGTCATACAATGTTCCAACACCCATCCCTTCACCAGTGCACAGATACTTCAAGATTATCAGGTATATCCCTTTACCTACTTTCAACGCTCAGTTCTGTCCAAAATGATCATTTCCAACTACTGCTGTCATATTGGTCCCATCTCTATCCTAACTGCCCTTCATCTCCCAGACACTCTTGTGGTAAGCTTCCAAGCATTCTTGGTCCCTGTTCTCTCTTGTTTGATCCCAGTACCTCATATGGTTTCCTGAGCACCACCAGGAGTAATCCCTGAGCACAAACACAGGTGGAAGCTCTGAGTACAGAAACAGGAATAAGCCCTGAGCACCGCTGTGTGTGCCCAAAAATAATCCCTTAGATATGGGCTTAGAATAATGGCACAGTAGTTTAGACTAGACACCAGTCTTGCAAGCATATGGTAATAAGTTCCAATCCCCAGAATCCTGTCTGTTACTGTTCCTTGGATAGATGTTCACCGGCCCATCTGTGGTGACCCAAGCAATCCCAGGGTGCATTTGGGCCTGATCACCATATCTCCTCTGCCTCCACTCCCAGCCGGCCAACAGCAATAGACAAACGAAGGGAAGAATGGGGGGCCACCAGGCTGGTTGATAATCAGTGGCTGTTTATTCAAGTCTCACCATGAAGGGTTGGAGGTAGCAATTACACATAGGTGTGGTTGAACATTATCATAAACAATGAACAGATGTTAAGCCCATCCTTCAGGGGAAGTTCTTCTAGGACATAGTCAAGGAAAAAATGTAAGTGCTCAGTACTCTTGATTCCTGCTAGGAGATCCGCCCAAATTCCATCTAAGGTGTATTGTTTTCCCCTTTCCTTAGACAGTATCCATTGTTTAATTATCTTAATTTACTTCTTAATAACATTTCTTGTCATTTTGTACAGACACAGTAAGAGCCATTTAAACTAAGAGGGTGCCTCTTCCTGGACACATCAGACTACAGTTCCCAGGCCAAATTAGTCTTTCCTAACCCCATCAGGGTCCCTATTCAGTTACTTCTTTTTGCGTCATGACACAGTTTGTCCATGACCAGGCTCTTAATTTATTGTACGTCTTATGGCACTTAGCCTATCCCTTTTCGATGCCAGGGTAGCTTACAGCTTGCCCTGGGTCCATCCTTGTCCCTCAGAGTGACACCTGTTTTTGGGTGTTGGGAACTAAGAGCAACTAAAGCTGAAATCAAGTAAATATGACAGATATCCAGGAGTAAATATTATTCAGAGTCATTTAACTCCCATGTTACAAAAGCATAGCATTAGCTATCTTCCCGTGCCCATACAAATAGGACACTGCACTAAAATAAACCATGCAAAGGACATAAAGGAAAGAGAAAAGCAGTATTTGACTTACATATGCAAAATCCAGAGTTCCCAGGAGAATTTGACTTTACAAGTCACAGGGTCTGATTTGGAGATAAAAGTGATTAACAGAGAGGAGGAGAAGAAGAAGAACACAAAGGAGAAGTTAAAGATAAACACAAAGGAATGGGAGTACCTAAGGGAATTGGGTGTCCCTTGGGAGCACTGTGGTGGGAGTTAATAAACCTAAGCTCCCTGCAGGGGGAGAGCAAGGACAAACCAATGTTAAATCTAAAATGCTTAGAACTGTAATCAAACACTATCTATGCCAAGTGTGATGGCTGGCAGCTCTACTGTTGGAGACCAACAGCTCTGCTATCTGTGCTCCCCAGTGCCCCAGGTGATTTCTAGGTACACACTAGCCAGGTGTGTGTGAGCAACACAAAAAAGGACCATGACCCCCAATGTGCACCACACAAGGAAGGACCATGACCCCCAATGTGCACCACAACTAAACACGAGGAGGTACCCTGGTCAGGACATGTGTGACCTCTGGTACGCTTGTGTGTGAGCATCCACACAGCCACCCCAGTGAGCACCAGAGCCAGACCTTCCATGCCTCAACTAAGAGTGCAAGCCAGGCAAGCTTGTGTGCAAACACCGCAACCAGAGGTGTGCAAACTGCAGGAGTGACATCACCATCAGGTGATGCATGACTCCCAAGAAGCACCACGGCTTGACCAAACCTGTGCATGCACCACTTCCAGGGGTGCGTGCAACCCCCAGTCACTGCAGCAGCAAAGCCAGCCATGATAAGAATGGGGAGGGAGGGCAAGAATTCCCAGCAGAAAATGGCCAGCATCGTCTCCTTCCACATCTCCCAGGTGTAAAAAAGGAGACATTTTTAGACAAACATCATCAACGTGCATCTCTCATTTCTGTCACCTGTATCTATCCCACACCTCCAGAGTGACCTGAGATTTTATTACTCCAGATCCTATTTTTCCGTTATCTGTCATTCTGCAGGTTATAATTGGAATGCAGCCCTGTCGGTTTTGTCTAGCAACCATGGCAACAGAACTGGAAGTTCAGGACTAAATTGCCCAGGGTTGTTTGGTTGAAATGACAGATACTTTGGCGACAGCTGTGTCTTACAGGGTCCCCTTTCAGACACTTCCCTTCTTTCTTCTCACTCGTGTGCTCTGACCTTGAGGATCTGCTTCCTACCTATCAGGGCCTGCATCAGGAGGGAGACACACTTAAACACTCAGTTTGAATTTGCATTGTAGTGAGAATTCCCTCCAGATGAAAAGAATCAAATGCATTGTAGACAAATAGCTTGTTAAGTGGCAATTTAAGTGAAAGAGAAATCAAATAACTGCCTTTGGGGATACTGCCCCAAAACAGTGAATAATTTGACAATGGTAAAGCGCTCACTCAGCACTTCAGGTTTGGGGAAATTTGTAGGGGTGAGTGAGAGTTCATTAATAGAGCACACACCATAACACAAAAACTATTCCAGATCTAGAATTTAGAATCTCTAAAGCAGAAGATTTCTCTTGTCATGCTCAGGCATCTTGCTTGCTATTTACTCCTCAACCAAAGACTTGTTGCATGAAATTCTGACCAGATCCATCAATGAATGAAAATATTTCCAGGAAACTATAGATTATGGTCTGAGTTTGTGGTCAAACAGTGCTTGGAGCTCCTCTTTCTCTTTAAATATTATCCCTTGTTTTTCTAAATTTGAATACAAAAGTAATTTCATGTCATATAAAAACAAACCTGTGTTATTTTCAGGGGTAAGTGAGGGGAAATGAAACTGCATTCTGCCAGATTTTTGGTATCTTTTAGTAGGATTCTGAATTCTGATGTGGCCCAGCAAGCTTTCAAAATGTTGGTAGGTAAGGCAGCTGCTAGGGAGGAGAAAACTGCATGTAGTCATTCAACAAGCTCTTATTGAGTATCTAATTTATGCCAGGCTTTGTTCCAGGCACTCAATTTGGCATTGCACCTGGAGACAAAGAGGACCTCCAAGCTCACTGCCCAGTGGAACAGGAAAGAAAAACCTCACATCCTTAAATGTTATAAAGCATTCAAGTCACTGTAATAATGTAAAAACTTTTGAGTCTTTGATTTTCCAGAGTGCACTTCTACATCCGTCCCCCACATAAAAATCCAAATGTTCGCATTTTCTAAACACCCATCTTTTAAATGCAGAAATTTTCTCAGAAAATAGAATTGAATAACAGACACTCATCAGGTATGTACAAGATTTAGAATAAAGCCCAACAAATGACTATTCAACAAAATTCTCTGGCACAGAACATAGTCATAAAACACAAAGCAAAACACGCAGGTAAAGAGCATTCAACTAGACAGAGCTAACACTTTCCATTCTCAGGAGCATTCCATATTAATTTGATATTTCTTGAGAAATTTGTAGTTCAGGAGAAAGTTTTGATCAGTGGTCCTAACCGCCAAACTGGTACTGACCTGAGGAATAAGAAGCTTGAAAGCCACTGGTCTACCATAATGATTAACTGCTGGTCCATGGTCATACCATACACAGGTGCCCGTTCTCAGATGCAAAAACAAGATCACCTCTCTCCACAGAGTTCTTCAATCATTCCTTTTTACTTGAATACCTTAATGAGTATTTTTAAATTCCTAATGTCTTTTTTAAATTTTATTGTTATAACGTTATTCACAATAATTTATTGCATTCAATATTTCAACACCAATCCCACCACCATTACATCTTCCCACCCCCATTATTCGAATTTTCCCACCACCATCCAAGCATGCCCCAAAGGAAGATCCTAAATCATTTATTTTATATTGCCTGTTATGAATAATTCACTAAAAATGACCCAAAGAGGTTTCCTTAGAAGAAAGTGTGTGAAAATTGTTGTGTCTCAACTTGGAGCCATTAAGCCCTTATATAAGACATTACTAACATTGTTACAGGTTGAGCCTTGTGTGCTAATATATATAGCACTGTTGTCCTGTTGTTCATCAATTTGCTTGAGCGGGCACCAGTAATGTCTCCATTGTGAGACTTGTTACTGTTTTTGGCATATCAAATATGCCATGGAGAGCTTGCGAGCCTCTGCTGTGTAGGTGGGATACACTCAGTAGCTTGCCAGGCTCTCCTAGAGGGATGGAGGAATCAAACCTGGGACTGGCCACGTGCAAGGCAAACGCCCTACGCACTGTGCTATCACTCCAGTCCATAATATATATTACAGGGGCCAGAGCGATAGCACAGCGGGTAAGGCGTTTGCCTTGCACTCGGCCGACCCGGGTTCGATCCCCAGCATCCCATATGGTCCCCCGAGCACCGCCAGGAGTAATTCCTGAGTACAAAGCCAGGAGTAATCCCTGAGCATCGCTGGGTGTGACCCAAAAAGCAAAAAAAAAAAAAAACATAATATATATTACATATCAATATATATAATATAAAAACAAGCTACTGAGAATATCCCACCTGCACGGAAGAGCCTGGCAAGCTCCCCATGCCATATTCAATATGTCAAATATAGTAACAATAACAGGTCTCATTCCCCTGACCCTGAAAGAGCCTCCAATCGTTGGGAAAGATGAGTAAAGAGAGGCTGCTAGACACAGAACTAAGCAATCTAGTAAAAACAGAGATCAACAAATGGGACTACATTAAACTAAAAAGCTTCTGCACCACAAAAGATACAGTGACCAGAATACAAGGACTATCCACAGAATGGGAAAGTATATTTACACAATACCCATCAGATAAGGGGTTGATATCAATGGTATATAAAGCACTGGTTGAACTCTACAAGAAGAAAACATCCAACCCCATCAAAAAATGGGGCGAAGAAATGAACAGAATCTTTACCAAGGAAGAAATACGAATGGCCAAAAGGCACATGAAAAAGTGCTCTACATCACTAATCATCAGAGAGATGCAGATCAAAACAACCACAAGATACCACCTCACACCACAAAGACTAGCACACATCCAAAAGAACAAAAGCAACAGCTGTTGGAGAGGATGTGGGGAGAAACGGACCCTTCTACACTGCTGGTAGGAATGCCAACTGGTTCAGCCCTTCTGGAAAACAATATGGACGATTCTCAAAAAATTGGATATTGAGCTCCCATTTGACCCAGCAATACCACTGCTGGGAATATATCCCAAAGAGGCAAAAAAGTATAATCAAAACAACATCTGCACATGTATGTTCATCGCAGCACTGTTTACAATAGCCAGAATCTGGAAAAACCCCGAATGCCCTAGAATGGATGACTGGTTGAGGAAACTTTGGTACATCTATACAATAGAATACTATGCAGCTGTCAGAAAAAAAGGAAGTCATGAATTTTGTATTTAAGTGGATCGGCATGAAAAGTTTCATGCTGAGTGAAATGAGTCAGAAAGAGAGAGACAGACATAGAAAGACTGCACTCATCTATGGTATATAGAATAACAGAGTGGGAGACTAACACCCAAGAATTGTAGAAATAACTACCAGGAGGTTGACTCCATGGCTTGGAGGCTGGCCTCACATTCTGGGGAAAGTGCAACTCAGAGAAGCGATCACCAACTATAATGTAGTCGAAGGCCATGTGGGGGAAGGGAGTTGCGGGCTGAATGAGGGCTAGAGACTAAGCACAGTGGCCACTCAACACCTTTATTGCAAACCACAACAGCTAATTAGAGAGAGAGAGAACAGAAGGGAATGCCCTGCCACAGTGGCAGGGTGGGGTGGGGGGAGGATTGCCTTCTACTTTACACCCCGTCAAATGTGCTGTGCTACTTTTGGTACATCCATGGAAATTCCTAATGTCTTTATAATGTACCTAATTGCGTGGTTGAGGGCCATGTCAAAAACATAACAAGGCCATTAGAATCATCTCTGAGGGTGGGAACAAGGCCTCAGTATTTTTAATTCTGTTTGGGTGATTCCGGTGAGCAAACTTTGAGAGTCTCTGGTCTACATCATTAGCCTCTGCTAGGCAGAAACATTTGTGCCCCAAATAAGGTGAGGATGGCTACCACAGGTCCTGGAAGGAAACCAACAGGGCTATTTCAAAACCGCTATAGATTGCAGCACACCAGGCAACCCCCTTTATTTTATTGTTTGGTTTTGTTTTTTATTGAAATCACATGAGATACACAGCTACAAAGCTGTTCATGATCAGATTTCAGTCAGAAATGTCCCAGGACCCATCTTTCTACGGGTGCACAATTCCCACCACCAATGACCCCAGTTTCCCTCCTGCCTCCCCTTGGTTATGAGCTTATCCTCCTTCCCAGGTCTGAGCTTGAGATCTAGACAGTTAAAGGAAACTTCAAACTGCTCATAATCTCTCAGCCCTTATCAGTCACTAATTCATCTAACAGATATTCACTGATTGATTGTCACGTGCCAAGTTTCAGCTCACCTCTTGAGAGTCAAAGATAAGCGAGAAGATAGTGGCTCTAGAGGCACAATCTATTCCTCAGCAGCTTAGAGAATTATATCAGCACAATTACTCATCCTCTGTCATGTTTAGAATTTATCTGACTTCCAGGTTCACAATAATATTCAAGATAAATCAATAACCTTACGTTAGCCTCCCTTCCTCTATCCTTTCTCCTCTTTCAACCTATCTCCACATTGCATTCATTTATTATTCCCATCAGTAGCTTCACTTTCCCTTCTAAAAGTTCACGGTGGTTCCTAATTGCCACACAGATCAAATGAACTACAATGAACCACAAATTTTGAAACTTTCATTCAAATGCCTACTTACCAGTTTCAATCTGCACTGCAAATGAACTAGTATTTTCCTTTCCCTCCCAAGGAAAAAAATAACAGAAACACATACACCACTTCTGTATTTATTGCTGATATTGTAACTAGCCAGTCTTTGTTCTATTCTAGGAAAATTTTTTTATTCTTCCTACACAAATTATTCAGTAATCCTCACCAAGGGTTTATAACACCCAAGTCAGATCCTACAGAGAAGTGCAAAACCAATCAAGAACATTTCTTTGATTCAGTACAGTTGATGAAAAAATATTTAAATAAATATTAATTTAAGTAAATATTAAAGGAAGCACAGAGAAAATTATATCAAGAATTTCCTCCAAAGTGAAACATAAATATATACTTAATCACTAAACAAGTGCAAGTGAGGCCGAAGCATTTCATTCTTTATTTCTTTTTATTTTATTTGAAGCGTCGTGACAAAGCATTTTCATATGCAGTTGGGTTTTGCTGACTCGAATAAGGTGAAATGCACAAACCAATCCCATATTGCACTCTCTGAGCTGCAATTTCGGTTCCTTTAAATTGGAACGAGGACCCAGAGACACAATCTCAATGTAGCAATACAATCCTCCTGATTATTTCATCCTTTCACCCAGTCTTTTATTGCTTCTTTGCCCTCTCTCTAATTTGACAGCAGTTTTTCAGCAACTCAATCCTCTAGGCCCTTCAAATAACTTTTGACGTGAAGAATGCTTTCTCTTTTCATTGCTGTGCTTCATCCATTTAAGTGCTATTTAATTAAGTTCCATAGCTTTATTTTTTTTTTAAGGCTAGCATGGTCATGCGGGGCCAGAAAGTGACATTTGAGAAGAGATATTTTGAAGTAAGCTTAGAAGTTCGCCATGGGGAGCAAAAAGGCATCCAGTGACGTCTGCGATCAATGAAGGTTCGCCATGATGTAAACCCTATTCAGCAGAGCTTACAGCAGAAATAGAGAGCGAGGCTTAATATGTTACACTGATTGAAGAGTTTAGATGCGTGTTGTCAGAAACAGTCCATCTAATGGGACAGCAAATGTTCACAGAGCACAAGTGGGATTGCCCTCGCCACTATTGCATAGATGTAATGCTCCCATTCATTAGTTTAAGACTGAGCTGGGGCTCTTTTTCCGGTCCGCATGGCTAGCCAGGTGCTTTAGTTCTTGTCGGGGACCTTACGGGGGTTCAGGGCTGTCAAAGGATGAGAAAACTCACAGTGATACATTTCGCAAGGGGAGGTAGCCTTCACCTTCATCTCTTCCACAGTCCCCTGCTTCCATAAACCAGCTTCCTATTCATTTTTTCCCAAAAGAACTCTCCCCCTAACAATCTTCTGGCCCCAAGTTCAATATATTTTAGTATCTCTAAAGGTTAAAAAAAATCTGTTCTAAAGTAAGCCTCTGGAATCTCCGAATCTTTATTGCTATGGTATGTCCTCATTGGCTATTATGGATAAAGGCACTTGGGAGCTGTGGCTTTATACTCAGCAATCTATTAACACAACCAAATCCCCTTCAGCTGGGACATTTTTCCTCACCAAAGTCGAAAGGAAATGAGCGCCTTCTTTTTTTTTTTTCTTTTTGGGTCATACTTGGCAATACTCAGGGGTTACTCCTGGCTCATGCACTCAGGAATTACTCCTGGCGGTGCTCGGGGGACCATATGGGATGCTGGGAATCGAACCCGGGTCGACCTGTGCAAAGTAGACGCCCTACCCGCTGTGCTATCACGCCAGCCCCGGAAATGAGCACCTTCTTTGAAAATCTGCTATACTGTGCTTCTGTAGGTGGGGAAGGAAAGGATTCCTGAATGAAAAGAGAAGAAAATTCTTGAGCATAACTAGATGAGACCTACACATTGCAATCCTTCCACATGCAGATAATCATGCTCCACTGACAGTAACTAACACATGCCTAGTATTTTCACAGGCAGCATCCCATGACTCTTACAAGCTATTTCCCTTCAGCTATTTGTGTCAAAGTTCTGAACACTCTCTTCTTCCTGTGATGGGGATAACTATTTTTTGGTCATTTAAGATAAAGTAAAGAGCTAATACTCAAAGTTCATTTAATTTCATGTCTTTTTTGTTTTGTTTTGCTTTGGAGCCACACATGGTGATGCTCAAGAGTTACTCCTGGCTCAGCACTCAGAACCTCTCCTGGCAGTGCTAGGGGGAACATATGGGATGCTGGGAATTGAACCCTGACTGGCTATATATGAGGCAGATTCCCTACCCATTGTACTTTCTGACCCTGATTTTATTATCCCACCCTATACCTATTCAAAATACAAAACCATAACTTCCATTTTACAATCACATATGAAACCCATTTCTTAGTTATCAACGCACAGTTAGAATTTGGATATATTCTCAAAGCCAGTAGCCTCGTTTTTCTCAGCTGGTAAATGCAAAGGTTGTATGCCCATGGTTAAAATAAATAAATAAAAGTTGTTATCATCTTCTGAAACCACATAAGAAAAAAAATGCAGGTCCTTTTCTGATTTTTATCAAATACGATGGCTGACAACCCTTATTATGATTTAATGTAAATTAAAAAATTTTATTATCTTTAAAATGTGCTCAGTCCATTAAACTAATTTTCCTGCTCTAAAAGATTATTTTAACAAAATATAAATATCAAAAATGACCTCCCCCCCAAAATAAAAATCTAAGCTGACCATTGTCTTTTTTTATTGCTACACAACAAATTCCCAAAAACATGCTTAATCATTCAAGACAACATAAAATGTTCTCAAATGTATTGCCGGAGCTCAGGCGGGTGGTGGGAGGAAGTTGCCAGGAAATCGGGATTGTTCAGCAGAGCCTTCATTAATGATTTTTATAAAAGAGAGTCTCTTGCCTCCCCTGCCTCCCCCCTCCCCGGCACCTGGCTGTCTTCCTCGGGGTGGGCTTCAGTTTCCCTCCCCCACTCCGAGCAGAGCTCCAGAGGCCGAAGACCTCAGGAGCCTAGCCACAGCCATGTTCAAGGCCCCTCACACATGAAGGAACCAGCAGAAGAACCCAGGTGTGTGAGACTCAGAACTAAGATATCCAAGCCTGCTCGAATCGTAACTGAGCCTCTACCACCCAGATTTCCCATTTTCCAGTAGCTACGTGGTCACACCCAGGAACTGCTCCCCGGCACCGTATAATCCCACCAATGGCCAACATCCAGAGACTATAAAACCAAGCTCCTGGAAGCAACATCTTATAGCCTAGTTCTCCCTCTGGGAGAACCTGGTAAGCTACCGAGAGTTTCCTACCCACATGGGAGAGCCACAAAAACTCCCCATGGCATATTCATATGCCCAAACCAGTAACAATGCTGGGTCTTATTCCCCTGACCCTGAAAGAGCCTCCAATGTGGCACCATTGGAAAGGAAGAGTAAAGAGAGGCTGCTAAAATCTCAGGGCTAGGACGAATGGAGACGTTACTGAGACCACTTGAGAAATTTGACGATCAACAGGATGATGATGATGATGATGATAAATGAGAATTAAAATTTTCAGCCATGTCTGATTTTGTTTGTTTGTTGTTTAAGGGACCACGCCCTTAGGGATTACTCTCGGGGAAGTGAGGGCACACTATGTGGTACCAGGGATTGCACTGGGCTGAGCAGAGTGCCCGGTGAGCATCTCACTCCTGTAGGATGCCTCTGCCACCAGCCCACATCTGCTTCTCTCTGGGGGTTCACACTGGGAAATAATCAACTTTCATAGCTGAACCAATTTCTTGGTGTTTTTGAGACTGAGCTGCTGTATTCTGGCCTAGTTTCCACTCCTGGAAGCTAAACCCCACTCTCAGGTCTTGTAGTTTGTCCCTCGTCCTCTAACAATATGGAAGCTAATTTCTTCTAGGCTGCCAGTAGGATTTCCTGAACACCTCAAATTCTTCAGAAAGGGGGCTGGAGCAATAGCATAGTGGGTCCATCATTTGCCTCGAACATGGCTGGCATCCCATAGAGCACCACCAGGAGTAATTCTTGAGTGCAGAGGCAAGAATAACCCCTGCCTATCCCTGAGTGTGGCCCCAAAACAGCAAAAAAGGAAAACAAAAATCCTTCAGAAAAGGTGGAGTTCCTTTATGCAGCCACCTGTTAGGTTGGGCCACCCAGGAGAATCTCTTTTAATTAACTCAAAAGTCCGCTAAACTGGGATCATAATTACATCTGCAAAATCTCATCACCTTTTCACATAGCATCCTCTAATCATAGGTATAACATCCACCAGATTGATGGTCTCTTCTACCTCACATGAAGGAATTTATAGAAAGACATTGTAAGCCACAGGCTGGGAATTGATGGGGTTATGCCTGAATTCTTCTTATCTTGCTAATCAAATTCTAGGATGTAGGGAAAAACATCAAAAATCTATGCCAGTAAATAAAACATGATATTTTCCCAAAACCATTACAAAATATGTATTATATGTCTTCGCAAAACTTCTTTCTAATGACAGAAATGAAAAAAACTTTCAAATTGGCTACAAGATTATTATATTGATAGAAAAATATTACCAAGATAGCACAAGAAAATAGAAATGCACAGATATGTTTCATTTGTAAACAGTACAATGAAAGCATAAAAGAAACTATTCAGAAACCAATATGCTGAAATAACTGCAGCTCTAAGAATTTTCCTATTATTATGTAATATTATTTAATATTATTCTGGATATAGAAGCAACTCCATTCAATGATAGATAGTATGAGGTTCAAAAATTGGAAAAGAGGAGAAATTCGTTCATTAATTGAAAATAGTAGCATGATATACTTGATATACAATTGAAAAAATGTAACAACAAAAAATAGTAAATTGCCTAGTAGAATGTGTATGTGTAAATTGGTAAATAATAAAACTTACCTATATCAACAACAATCACCCAAAAGAAGATACTATTTACAATAGCAGAAGAGAAGACAATTAGGAAAAACCTAACTGGGGGAGATAGTACAGAGGTTAGGCACTTGCCTTGAACCCCAGTTCAATGCCCTGTGTGGCACGTGGTCCCATGCACTTGCAGAAGTAATTCCTTACTGGGGGGCTATCCTTAGGGGGCCTGAAGGAAAGACACCATAAGAATTAACAAAAGAGACATATGGGAACATTGGTGGTGGGAAATGTGTACTGGTGTAGGGATGGGTGTTGGAACAATGTATGATTGAAACCCAACCATGAACAGCTTTATAAATGTGTGTCTCACAAGCTATTCAATTTTAAAGAGACAGACAGACAGACAGAAGAGAGAAAAACAGTGCCAGGGGTCGCACAGCCCCATAGATGTCCTCTGAATGTCCTCCATGAACAATATTGATTGCTTAGAATCACTGAATCATCCAGAGAAGAATATTCTTTGGGAAAATGCCCAACAACCTTCCTCTAGCCTCGCTAAGCTTTTACACACCTGAGGGCTTTAGTTTATCGGGGCAAAAATCTTTGTAATGGGGGTCCTGGAGCAATAGCACAGCGTGTAGGGCGTTTGCCTTGCATGCGGCCGGCCCGGGTTCGATTCCCAGCATCCCATATGGTCCCCTGAGCACCGCCAGGAGTAATTCCTGAGAGCTGAGAGCAGAGCCAGGAGTAACCCCTGTGCATCGCCAGGTGTGACCCAAAAAGCAAAAAAAAAAAAAAAATCTTTGTATTGGGATTTCTCCAGAGGAGATTCTTCCAAGAGAGGAAGCAGAGATAGATCTGATACAGGACCCCCAACCAAGGCAACATTCTGGCTCCAGCACCAGCATTCTGGACTGAAAGTTCCCATAAACTGCCTGTCCTGACCATCTTCCTTATCCAGTTCTCAACTATCCCTGAGCACAAAAGTGGGTGTAAGCCCTATGCATCTCTAGATGTGCCCCCTCAAGAAATTAATTGATTAATAATAAATCAAATGTCCACAGAGATTGCACAGGGGACATGCCTTGCATGCAGCCAACTTCCACTTGTCCTCCCGTCCCACATATGATCCCCTGAGCACTTCTAGGAGGCATGCTGAGCATAGGCCAACAGTAAACTCTGAGCAACACTGAGTATGGTCTAAAACCCTCCCCAAAATAAAAGTTAAAAATATCCTAGGCCACCATGAGGAAATGTAACACACACACACACACACACACACACACACAAACCCACTACTGAATGGAGATCAATTTTTCCTACACATATTTATAAATTTAATGTAATCCAAGCAAAAATTGTATTTTTCTAAAATTATTTTTAAGAAAATGGACCCATAGAGATAGTGCAAAGGGCTGGAGCACATGTTCTGTATTCAGGGGATCCAGGTTTGGCTCCTACTGTATCCTCAGCTTCCAAGTTGCTCATCAGGATTAGTCCCTAAACTCCATGGGGTGTGACTCCCCTAAATCAAAAAACAACAACAAAAAGATTTTTGAAGGGAGATAAAATGCTTCTAGTTCATAATGCAAACAGATAAGTAGAGTAATAAAAAAGTTCTGGGGGGAAGTGATAAAGGTATAAATAGCATAGGCAATAAATATACATAATAAAATATGCATGAATAGACAGGAATATCTATGGCACAGAATTTAAATAGGCCTGCATAAATATGAAAACTTAATATTTCAAATCAAGAAAAAAAATTAAGTCTTCTGTAAATAGTGTGGGACTTCTCTAAAATATTAAGTTGTTTCCCTATATCATGCTTCATATAAAAATAGATCCTAAGATTATACATTTGAACCATTAAAAATAAAAATATGTATGGGCTGGAGAGATACTATAGAGATTATGGTACTAGCCTGTCGTGTGGTAAACTCAGATTTGATTCACAGCATCACATATGGTTCCCCCAAATCCCACCAGGAGTGATCCCTGAACACAGAGCCAGCAGTAAGCCCTGAGAATAGACAGGTGTGGCCCATAAACCCACCACCCCCCCACAAAACAAGAACTCTGATAGAACAGTACCCTGAAAGGATATTCTCAAACACACCACTGGGGGAGGGATGGGTAAATGATCACTGTATGAGTGAAATGCAAACACAAAAGTTCATAAGTTTGTAACTGTACATCACAGTGATTCTCTAATAAAAAATTTAAAAAGAAATTATCTGCTAAAACTTTAACAATATATTATATGTAGGCTAAATTTCTTTTCATTTGCATAATCCATAGAAAAATCATATATTCTGAGGGTGCAGTGTTGGAACGTTGTACGCATGAAACACTTTTGTTGACACTATTTTAAATCAGTGCCTAAAAAAATTATTTTTTGTTTAAAAAAAGAGAAAAATACACATGCACAAAAAGATACACAATAAGGGTACTGACAAAATTAATTGTGGAATGGCCTTCAAAAAGAATGCAAAAAAAGAATGCATCAACTTTATTTTTACTAATACAGAAAAATAAACAATATAAATAAATAACAAATGGCATCTCAACATATTAAGTGAAAAACAACATAAAGTACACAAGTAAAAATGAGTTGTTTTTTTTTTCTTTTTGGGTCATACCCGGCAATGCACAGGGGTTACTCCTGGCTCTGCACTCAGGAATTACCCTTAGCAGTATTCAGGGGACCATATGGGATGCTGGGATTTGAACCCGGGTTGGCCAGGTGCAAGGCAAACATCCTACCTGCTGTGCTATCGCTCCAGCCCCAAATGAGTTTTTATTTTATATTTAATAATTCATGCAACATTTAACATCACATAGTAAAATTTTAGTATATATGTTCATATGAAAACAGAAGTCATAGATGAGTTCATGTATCCAACAAATACATATTGGGAGTCTATTATGTGCTAGTCATTGAGAATAAAAGAATTAATAAATAAAAACATAACAAAAGTTCAGAAACTCTGGAGAGATAGTACAGCAAATAGGTATTGCCTTGCACGCAGCCTACCAAGGTTCTATTCCTGCCATTCTGTATGGTGGACCATCACCAGAAGTGATTTCGAAGCACAGAAATAAGCCCTGAGTACCACCGGCTGTGACCTCAAAACAAAATAGAAGTTTTTATCTCAGGGAACTTTAGCATGAAGAGAGAGATTACAAAATAAGAGAATAAATCAACAGGATTATTTATGATGAGAAAGTGCTAAAACAGACTCAAATGGCTAATAAAAATGTAGGAGCCTCGGACAAGAAAATAGTTATATTAGACTTGTGTCAAGTTTTTCAAAGGTTTGGTCTATCCAAATATTTCAGATGTTGTATAGAAGGTCTAGATTGGGCTGGGCTCTTTTCAAGTGCTCAGTCTTCTCTATTCAGCCTGTTGTCTCACTGGCTAAACACATCTGATCTCTCGGCAGATTTGGAGCTCCAGATTTTGCTATCCACTTAATGGAGAGGGTGCAGGTTGGGTGATCAGATACGGTCTGACACAGACTCTCCCACCACTAGTCCAAGAACCAGTACTGCTGCATAGGTGTAGGAAGGCTGAAAGCAAGACTCGTGTGCAGGATTGAAACTGCCGGTTCATGGACTGGTACACAGAGAAGTGCAGATGGTTAAAGAACACTGATCTATAACTGAATTTGCATGGATATTTTACCGTATCTTTATATGGATCTCGGGAATGCTGAAGTGCAAACACTGAAAGCAAAGCCAAGTGCACAGCAGGCCAAAAGTGAGCAGAGGCAAAGGGCTTTAGTCAACAAGGAAATCCTAAAGCGAAAAGAATGGGAAACTTTCTCAGCTTTGGTAGTGTCCAGGTCTGTCTCCCAGGCCAGACACTCTCTCACGGCTACTGAAACCTCAGTGCAGCCTATTTGCATCGAACGTTCATCTGTGACATGGTCCCATTGTTTGTAAGAGAAATGACAAAATAATAACTCTTCAAGGAAAAGGGGTGTTTTCTGAGCCCCTGTCTTCAATTTGGTCCTTCTGTCATCAAATCCTAAACTATCTAATTTCCATATCTTGGTTCCCAAGACAAATCTCCAGCATATCAGCAAAGAACCCACAATTTTAATTAATAAGTATTTATCACTTCCTTCCTAGTTGTCTGAAAATACAAAAACCTCCCAGCATGTTTAATATCATATTCCTAAAATAGTTTATTTGCCTCCCAAGAGGGATACAACTCAATCTATTCTGACTTAGACTTTCTTTCCCCTTAAGGTATCTCTGTGCAAAGTATCACATGATGATTTGCACAAATGGCTTAGTTAGAAATAAATTCAGTCTTAGAAAAAGTGTGCTCATTAGAAATTATTTTTACGCCAAGGATGATTCTAAAATATTTGGTATTCTGTTGCATTGCTTTTATGAGACAGCTATATTAGATACTTCATCATACATTCGAATCTGCAAAGTACCTCAAAGTTGCATTTTCTATTCTTAATGTGACAAGAGCCTTTTTATGGTACACCATATACCTTCAGATACACGAAAGAGTTTTGAGAGTTGTTCCTGAGGGTTTTTCCCCCTGTATAATACTCAGCCTAGGTGACATAAAAATAACCATTTTAATTCAACATGCCCAGAATTGATTTTCCAAAGAAAATATTAAAATGATTCTAAACTCATTCAGAAACTCGCAGACAAACAGAAACAGCTGCTGAATGTCTCACAAGTCATTTCAATTACCCAACGAAAGGTACCTCAGGTGTAGCAGAGGATTTTCAAGTTAAATTTTATATCCATTAGATAAAGCCTTGTGGCAAGTCTAACTTTCTCCCAGTTGTTACTTTCTTTATGTCTGAAGGCATTTTCCTAAATTTGCTGTTTAATTTTATTTTCACTTTTATAGATAGTTGTAAAGTGAGCAAGATATAACAAATTACACAGCAATTTGATTTTCTATGGATATCTTTTTATGATGTAGTTTTTGTAAAATTTCTGGCTGTCATTTTTAACCTAGGAAGAAAAATAAAATATAATCTAATCATTTGAATACTCCTGGTGTGTAAATTTTTATAAAGCAGGCTAGCTACTCCCTCGGCTCAAGAAATATTTGTATAGAAAATTACAAAAGACTCAAACCCTTTAGTGAAGTCCCAGTGAGAATGTTATAGAGAGCCTTGGTGTAAGTAGACACATTAACTTTCGGTGGATAGGATTTGATTTTGTGCTCTGCACCAGGTTAGCTACTCATAACACATAATGCCAACTCCCTCTTCCTTTTTAAACTATGAGAAAAGTAGTTCAGAATACAATCCTGGCCCGCTCACATACATTAACATATTTGCATATTGCTTGGCTGATCCATCAACAGAAGTACAAGTGTGGATACAGCAAAAACATCTGCATATTCCGCATTAATAGAAACTGCCCACTGGGTAGGTATGCCATATGATCACAATTCTTGAGTACCTATTATGTGTTTTATAAGGATACAATCCTTACGTATTAGGAAGGAAGTACATTATCACTCAAAGATTACAGAAAACAAAAATGAGACTCAGAAAAATCATAGAAAAATCATCTGCACTATTCCCACCTTTGGCTTACTCTTTTCACTGTTTTATGTCATGAAAGTTTATCGGCTTGTCATGATAACAATAATGTGTCACATGTAGAGTTAATAAACTAGACCCTTAAAATTCTATAGTATTATATCATCATCATCATCATCATCATCATCATCATCATCATCATCATCATCCTGTTGATCGTTGATTTTCTTGATTGGTCTCAGTAACGTCTCCATTCGTCGTAGCTCTGAGATTTTAGAAGCCTCTCTTTACTCTTCCTTTCCAATGGTGCCACATTGGAGGCTCTTCCAGGGTCAGGGGAATGAGACCCAGCATTGTTACTGGTTTGGGCATATGAATATGCCATGGGGAATTTGCAAGACTCTCCCATGTGGGTAGGAAACTCTCGGTAGCTTGCCAGGCTCTCCCAGAGGGAGAACTAGGCTATAAGATGTTGCTTCAGGGAGCTTGGTTTTATAGTCTCTGGATGTTGGCCATTGGTGGGACTATACGGTGCCAGGGGCAGTCCTTGGGTGTGACCACCTAGCTACTGGAAAATGGGAAATCTGGGCGGTAGAGGCCCAGTCTCGATTTGAGCAGGCTTGGATGTCTTAGCCCTGGGTCCCACATACCTGAGTTCCTCTGCCAGTTCCTTTATGTATGAGGTTCATCTGAACGTGTGGAGAGGGGCCTTGAGCATGGCTGTGGCTGGGCTCCGGAGGTCTTTGGTGTCAGGATCTATGCTCAGGGCTGGGAGGGAAACTCAACCACCCCCTCCGAGGGGCCCCGGGGAAGACAGCTAGGCGTGGGGGCAAGAGACTAGTTTATAGTATTATAAACCATGATAAATATGTTGGGGATGATAGTAGAAGCCACACTGGACAGTGCTCAGGGCTAACTCCTAACTCTGTACTCAAGGATCACTCCTAGTAAAGCCTATCGCATGGAGTGAGGGGATAAAAACCCAGGCAGGCTGCATGCAAAACAAGCACCCACCCCTCTATACTATCTCTCAGGTCCTGATAAATCAATCTTTTCAAACTGATGTATGAAGAAACCACAGTCACGCCTATGTATACTCATCCATCCACCCAGCCCTATACATTCATGGACTAAATCTCTGAAGAGATCCAAACCAAGCCCCTCTAATTCATGGGTAAACCAGACTCCCTGCTGAAAACTCTAGGGCACCCTTGGGAGGAGGCAGGCCAAGTTCCGTCCCTGCCGTATAGCCCAAGTCCTCTGCTCCGTGACTAATCTCTGCAGAGACACCAAATTGACGAAAACTCCAGGTACACCAGTTTTCAGACTGAGAACTCAAGGGTCTTCTCAGAGTGAGGTGGAAGGTCTCCCACAGTCCCCTATACTTCTAGGAGCCCCAGCGGCCACACCCACATGCCAGAGCTGCTGCCATGTAAATGAGTAGGCCCCCGTTCTACAGACCTCCTTGTTTCTGGAGCACAATGCCACATATGCAGCCTTGGAATGCCTCCAAATTCCAAAATAGTGACATTTCAACTCAAATTCAAATTCAGTGGAAAGTCAAATTCAAAATCACATCTAATTCAATGGAAAGTAACATAGAAGAAACTATACTCAAAAAAAACAAAAACATCAACACAGAAGGTTCAAATGACAACAAACAACTAACTCTCAGACAAGGACTTAATGACTCTGTGGTGAGATGTCCCTGAACAGCAGAGCCTGGCAAGCTACCCCTGGCGTACTCAATATTCCCAAAACAGCAACAATGACAATCCTCATTCCCCTGCCCTTGAAAGAGCCCCCAGTATGCCATCGGGCTACACTAGCATGCAACAGGGAAGGATGGAGACGTTACTGGCGTCTGCTCAAGCAAATCGATGCACAATGGGATGACAGAAATAACAGTGATGATGATGGTGAGATGTAACAATTTTCACAAACTTTCTAGAAGGAAAGCAACAAACAATATATTAAATATATTAAATATATTAATTAATATATTAGATATTAATATATGCTAAATATATTAAAGCTAGCAACAAACAATACATTCTCAGACAAGGACATCATGTCCTTATGGTGAGATATAACAATTTTCACTAATTTTCTTTTACTGAAGCATTTTTTGATAATTCCGATAGCCATTTAGTTGTAACTGGCAATATAAAATACATTATTTTGTGCCATTAACAGAGCCAAGTTTAGCAGGTGTTGGGAAAATGGACAATGGTGGAGAGAAGGTCCTCTGGTGGTGGGATTGTATTGGAATATTGAATGCCTGTAACTATATTATGAACAACTTTGTAAACCACAGTGTTTAAATAAAGTTAAAAACATGATGCATGAATGCTATCAAAACTTTTAGAGTTCTTACACTTTTTATTGTGATGCAATTTCCTCGTCTTGAAAAGTGTTCAAAAATTAATATTGGGGCTAGAGAGCTATCATAGCATACAAGGTTTTGCATACAATTTACCTGGGTTCACTCTACAGCACTAAATATAGTGCTCTAAACAGGAGTATGCCTTGAGCAGAATCAGGTCTGACTTAAAAAGCAAAACCAAAATTATTTGTTCATCATCTGAAGCTCAGAAAGTGCTTGTTTTGCCTAAATTTTTGTTGTTTTCATGGGACTCATTTTCAAGGACTGTGCTTATTTCAAGAATAAATCCTAGCCTTTCCTAGGAGCAAACCCTCCTTATTCAAAAAAAGCAGAGCTTTTTGTTTGGCTTCTTTGGCTTACTAGAAAATACACACCCAATCCAGCCTTATTTTGAGGAAAGAGGCAGTCAGAGAGGACACTCTTAGGAAAGCCAAGGAAATGGGTAAGTCTCAACAAACAGGGTCTCGATGCTAAGGGGCCCTCCCCTCTTATTGTCTCTCCCATGCCTTTCTATCTGCCCCTGGAACAGATCCTCCTTCTACTTTCAGACATGACCCCTGAGAGCACTCAAGCTTTTCTGCTTCATGATGAGAAAAGTAGCTCTAACATGACAGCACCTTAAGGAAGGGCTTGATATTGCCTGGCGAGTCACATGCCTCGTCCTGCCATTAGGAAGATCACATGATTGACAAGCAATGGGGTGACAGAGGAGAAGCATATCTTTGAACATTTCTCTTTTTTTCAAAAAAAAAAAAAGAAATAGGAAATAAGTCCCGATAAGGAAAGTCAAAACTTAAGAATATTGTTTTTAACAGATGGCAAATCCAGAAAATTTAAGCAATAGATTCTAGATCTGCAGGCATATGGAAATATGGTCAAAACAAACTTTGCCTCAAATGCACTTTCTATGCTGTAGAATAAGGAGTTAAAGGGAGTATGTCCTTTAATATAATTCTACCTCAAGAAGCACTTTTACGTAGTCCTAATATATTCTTTCCTCCCCCAAAAATAATGTTGTGAATAAACCAACAAATAATTGTTCTCTTTTTACGTGCCTATTTGTATGCTAATCACTGTTTTTAAATCAGCTTAGTGGCACAGTGCTTATGAACATTGCATCTTAAAAAGTCATGTTCTGAACAAGATCCCCTCTGGTGCCCTGCTACCTCTGCCCAGTACACTTGAAGCTCATTAAATGCAAGCTAGTTTAGGTGCAATTTTTTATATATATACTGACAGGGTATTTCCTAGTTTGGGGGAAAAAACTCATAAGCAGATGGCTCAAGGAATGAGAGCTTTTCCCCTGAGACTTGAAATCACCAGATCCTCATTAAAGATTGTAGATACATATTCCAATCTGTGCTTTTTATTCAACTCCAATCAACAACTGGTAAAAAGAATCAGGAAAGGTTAAACTGAGCTGTTTTTTTCTGTTTTTCTCCTGATCTCCTTGAATAACCTCAAAGTCCAGATTTCTAAGACCAAGCAAAGCATTGGTGTATGTGGTTGTATCTTCCTGCTTTTACACGTTTTAGTCAGGCCAAAAGGTGTGAATTTTTATTGCGGATAACCTGAAATTTTTGTTTACTTACAGACCTTGTCCTTTTCTGATACACCAAAGCATTTTAGGTGAACAATCAATGTTTGATTCATAGATAAATGACAAAGTGGTTACTATCTAATCTTAAGAAATTTTTCAAGCTTATCTAATTCAAATAACTCCATACAATTATACTATGTTTTAGTTTAAAATATTTTTCTAGTCTCAGAAATTTACTTACTAATGTATAATGGGTTTAATTTCCAACATCAGCAATTTTTTATAGTAAAACAACCCTGAATTTAAAAAAAGTTAAGATAGCTTACTACCTTGAAATGCATATTTGAATATTCTAAAATCACAACTTTTCTTACTCAGATTACTAAATGGTAGGGTTACTCAGATGTCTAAAATTAACCTTAGCAATAATCAATAAAGCTACTCATTTACCTAACAAATACATGCAAAACACCAACTGTGTGTCAGGATTTGTCCTGGATTCTTAGGATCATCATTCAGTATAAGACACAAAGACCCTAGGGTGTCTTTGTTGGAGAGAAAGAAAAATAAACATAGTTAGTTCTGTACTGAGCTACAACATGGTTAATGTACCAAGAAAAGCAGAGTAGAGGGATGAAAACTGAGATGGTAGGATGAGAGTGTTTGGGACAGGAGTTAATAATTGAAAAAGATGCCAGAGTTATTCAGATGGGTTTCTAGAAAAGAAGAACAAAGAGAGGAAGTAGTCAGGACAAAAGTCCTAAGACAGAAGGCTATCTGAACTATTGGATGAGCAAAAAAGAATCTAGCATAGCTTGAATAGAAGAAGTGAAGGGGAGAAGATTTAGAGAAAATATCAGAGAGATGGAAGTTGGTAGAATGGAATGGATTGATAAAAATGACTTCAGTCAGTTTCACCATTTCCATAGAGTATATTATGCTTCATCTAATACCGAATAATACTGTTCCTTTATTTTCCTCCTGACAATCAATTTCTTACTGAAACTAATTTCATATCCTGTGTGACTGGTATAATTGTATGATTCCATCTAATTTAACATTCACGATGTCTAAATTCTAGTTTGTAGCCAATATTGAAGAGTGATTAAAAATAGACCAAGCTTATTCCATTTATTTGAAATATGCTGTGAAAAATATAATCTGTGTTCATTCATGGGTAAAATAACATTGCTCTAAAATATTTATGTTGTCAAATGAAGACTCATTATTTGTAAATTTGTAATATTCCTACAAGAATTAGATACTTAAGTATGACAATGCTGTGGATTTGGGTTATTTTTTGGCACAGCATCATTCTACCAGAAAATCTGCTTTTTAAATGTATAAGTAAAGCACACAATTCAGAAAATATAGACTTAGATAAAGCCACAACAGTTGTGTTTTCTCAAAGAATGGTTTCCAACACTTTTGTCTAGATACACATGTCTATGTTAGGCCATGGAAACTTCTACTACAATAGGTATTGTTTTAAGCATATTGTAGAAAAGAAATTGCATGACAATATCCTGATATCCATGGAAACAAAAAAAATAAGTCCAAGATTAAAAAGTGCTGACTATGGTTTAAAATAAGTCTATAATAGTATAATTGCAACAAAAGGTGATCATACTCTGTACTCTATAGATATTTATTTAGCATTTAGGTCCTGCGCTGGAAAGATAGTACTATGTGTAGGGTTCTTGCTTTGCATATGGCCAACCCAGGTTCAATATCAAGCATCCCATATGTTACCCCAAGCACCACCAGGAGTAATTCATAAGTGCAGAGCAAGGAGTAACCCCTGAGCAATGCTGGGTACAGAAAAAACAAGTAATAGATCCTTCACTACTAAATAAAATATAATGGGCTGGAGTGATAGCACAGTGGTAGGGCGTTCTCCTTGCACGCAGCCAACCCAGGTTCAATTTCTCTGTCCCTCTTGGAGAGCCCAGGAGGCTACCGAGAGTATCTCGCCCGCACGGCAGAGCCACGGGCAAGCTACCCGTGGCGTATTCGATATGCCAGAAACAGTAACAATAAGTCTCACAATGAGAGACATTACTGGTACCGGCTCGAGCAAATCTATGAGCAATAGGATGATAGTGACAGTGACAGATAAAATAGCATTGAACGTCTAGTCTGGTGGAGTGAGGGAATCACCTAGCAAGTCATACACAAGCACAAGTAAATAACATTTTTACAGTTGTCATACTACCTCCACTTAAAGGAAGTTGTGTGCATTCAGGACTTTGAATTAGTCACACAATATAGCTCCAACATGGTTAATAATCCCACATGTTAATAAAATTCTCACAAAAAGCATGCTGACTCAGTGAATAAAGTATTTGAAAGGGAAATAAAGGATGGAGAGGCATTATAAAACAGAGGTCGTAGCCAAATAATAATCCAGGGATTCCATTGTGGAATTGAAGCTTCAACAAGGAAAATAATTAAGGAATAAAAAGAGAGAGAGAGAGAAGTAAAAAAAAAAAGAAAAAAGAATTGTCTTTACAAAGAACCATTTTGGCAGTAAGCCTTAAGGAAGGAAATGTAAGGCTTTCTACAAATTAAAAATGGCCAAAAGTGGGGCTAGATCAATAGTACAGTGGGTAGGGCATTTGCCTTGCATGTGGCCAACCTGGGTTCGATTCCCAGCATCTCATATGGTCCCCCCAGCACCACCACAGTAATTCCTGAGTGCAGAGCCAGGAGTAACCCCTGTGCATTGCCAGGTGTGACCCAAAAAGTAAAAAGAAAAAAATTGGCCAAAGGTAGTGGAAACTGTAGGAGATGAGCAAGAGTATTTAGAGACAACCAAGTCAAAACCAGAAAACAACGGTACATAAAAACTTAATGCAAATTGCAACTTTACCCTTTATCCTAGCTGTCTGGAAAACAAAGATTTTTATGTGGCAACTCGTGATAAACTCAATTCATGTTTAAAGTGTTTATGCTGGCAACAAGAAGCAAATTCTAGGGTCCTATCACTGTTTTGTTAGTGAATCTATCATTTTCAAAACTCTGGACCAAAATTTCCTGAGTTTGATTTAGTAGAATGGGCAAAAACATTTTTTGATGAAAGGAATTTTAAGAATAAGATGTAGACCTTAATGAGACACAAATTTGGATTCAGTGGAGAGCTAAGTAGTAGACAGATTCCTAAAATGACCCTCTTTTTTAGTTTACTGCCACAATTACATATCCATGCAGGGGGAAAGAAACTTAGCAAATCTAAGTTTTCTGATGAGTTCCCAAGAAAGAATGAGGATCCTGATGGGCACAGCCTCATCTTACGAGCTCTTTAAACAGAAGAGATTTCTTCCAGGGTGGCCCAAGAAATCATTGCAATTTGAAGCAGGTGAAGGCCTCCACATAAGTGTGAGAGATACAACCACCACGCCAAAAAATTTAAAGAAAGGACACAGAGACACCATCACAGAGTTTACTGGTGGCCTTTCCACACCAAATACTGTGTGTTTGGTACACAGGCCCACCAAAGTGGTTGTGATAAGCATTTAATTGCCTAGTATAAAAATTCCTCCTTCCTCCACTCCTCATTGGCTGAACTCTAGAGTGAACCTTCTTCCCAGATGTCATCTAAATTTTATTTTTCTAATTGGGCGATTTGAATGCATGCACTCCTTGGGATTACTTGGGTCTTTAGAAGTCAGTTTTCATTGTCTATATCCCTAGTTGTCCTCCTGTAGAGGGGAAAGCTTTTGGGGGTATATGCTCTCCTGCACATGTACTGTTCTTACTTCTGTCGTTATACAGGCTTACTGCTAGCAATTTTCTATCTAGTATTAAATAGTTTATCTTGCAAAATGGACCACCATTGACTTTCTTTTAACATCACTGTATCACTGTCATCCCGATGTTCATCAATTTCTAACATAAGGGAGGTAACCAGTATTAATGGGAGAGGGTTCTTGAGGGTTCTTGTTCACAAGTACCTCGAAGAACAATTCTTGGTCACCATTCAGCAAGAAAATGGGAGGGGAAGGGGGTTTACACTCTTACAAATTTTAGGAATTAAATTCTTCCAATAACCTAAATTAGCTGGATAGGGGTAATCCTCCAGATTACTAGTCCTCCAGATTAGACAGGAGTCTAGCCGCATAGCCCACTTGACTTTAGCCGTCAGAAAATATGGTCAAACCCAAATAAACTTATGATCCACAGAATCATGAGATAGTAAATGCATGCTCTTTAAAACCACTAAGTGTGCCAAAAATTATTATACACCAATGAAAAATTGAGCCAAAGTTTTCAAAAGCTGCATTAGAGAGACCCTTTGAAAAGATTAAGTTAAAATTCTATTTTGGTTTATCTTTAGGCTCTTTTGCTATATCAAGGAAGAAAATACAATGCCAATTCATTTAACTACAGGCTAGACCCCTTCCCTCTGAGATCAGGTATGAGACAAGAATGCCCACTCTCTCCACTCCTGTTCAATATAGTACTGGAAGTACTTGCAATAGTGGTTAGGCAAGAAAAAGGTATTAAGGGCATTCAGGTAGGAAAGAAAGAAATCAAGCTGTCACTATTTGCAGACGATATGATACTATACTTAGAGAACCCTAAAACCTCTACCAAGAAACTCTTAGAAACAATAGATTTGTATAGTAAAGTTGCAGGTTATAAAATCAACACCCAAAAGTCCATGGCTTTCCTGTATGCAAATAATGAGAGAGAAGAAAGCGACATGAGAAAAGCAATCCCGTTCACAATTGTGCCTCAAACAATCAAATACCTCAGAATCAACTTAACCAAGGAGGTAAAGGACTTGTATAAGGAAAACTACAAAACGCTACTTCAGGAAATAAAGGAAGACACGAGGAAATATGAAGATACCCCTTCACATGGATTGGAAGAATTAATATTATCAAAATGGAAATACTCCCCAAAGCATTGTACAAATTCAATGCGATCCCTATAAAGATACTATTGACAATTTTCAAAGAAATGGAGCAAGCAGTCCTGAAATTCATATGGAACAATAAGCCCCCACAAATAGCTAAAGCAATTCTTGGGAAAAAGAAAATGAGAGGTATCAACCCCCCCACTTCAAACTCTACTACAAAGCGGTAGTAATTAAAACAGCATGTTACTGGAACAAAGGCAGAGCCTCAGACCAATGGAACAGAGTTGAATATTCTGACACACACCCCCAAATACATGATCATCTAATCTTTGATAAGGGAGCAAGAAATGTGAAGTGGAGCAAAAAAAGCACATTTAATAAATTGTGCTGGCAAAACTGGACACCAATATACAAAAAAAATGGACTCAGATCTCCACCTGTAACCATGTACAAAAGTCAGATCAAAACGGATTAAAGACCTCAACATCAGACCAGAATTCCTAAGGTACATGGAAGACAAGGTCGGCAAAACCCTCCACGACATTGAAGCCAATGGTATCTTCAGAGATGACACGCCACTGGCCAAGCAAGTGAAAACAGAGATAAATAAATGGGACTACCTTAAACTAAGAAGCTTCTGCACCTCAAAAGATACAGGGACCAAAGTACAAAGGTAGCCTACAGGATGGGAAAGGATATTTATCCAATACCCATCGATAAGGGGTTGATATCAAAGATATACAAAGCACTGGTTGAACTCCACAAGAAGAAAACTGCCAACCCAATCAAAAAATGGGGTGATGAAATGAACAGAAACTTCCCCAAAGAAGAAATCCAAATGGCTGAGAGGCACATGAGAAAATGCTCTACATCACTAATCATCAGGGAGATGAAGACCAAAACAACAATGAGATACCATCTCACACCACAGAGACTGGCCCACATCCAAAAAACAAAAACAACCAGTGTTGGCGCAGATGTGGGGAGAAAGGGACTCTCCTTCACTGCTGGTGGGAATGCCAACTGGTTCAGCCCTTTTGGAAAACAATATGGACGATTCTCAAAAAATTAGAAATTGAGCTCCCATTTGACCCAGCAGTACCACTCCTGGGAATATACCCCGGAGAGACAAAAAGGTATAGTAGAAATGAATCTGCATTTCTACATTCATTGCAGCACTGTTTACAATAGCCACAATCTGGAAAAATACGGAGTGCCCAAAAAGACATGACTGGTTAAAGAAACTTTGGTACATCTACACAATGGAATACTATGCAGCTATCAGAAAAGATGAAGTCATGAAATTTGCATATAAGTGGATCAACATGGAAAGTATCATGTTGAGTGAAATGAGTCAGAAAGAAAGAGACAGACATAGAAAGACTGCACTCACATGTGGAATATAAAGTAGCAGAGAGGTACGGGCTTGCAATGATGCAACTTCTGGCAGAAATTTCTCTGGACTTAGTTACTAAAATACTAAAATACAGAAATCCAAAATCTCATGGCCGCTATTGTGGCCACATGACCTCATATCTCTTTTCATTCTCAGCAATGGAAAATGAATTATTAAATGCTTCTTTTCCAGCAGGACTGACTTTGAGGGGAGAAACTCCAAGCAATAATAGTGAGCTTTTTGTTGAAATATTGAATGTAATCAAAGTAAAGAGAAAGTAAAGTGAAATTTATCAGCTACACAGGCAGGGTGAGGGGCTGGGGGGTGGGGGTTGGGGGGAGGTTTACTGTGGTTCTTGGTGGTTGAATATGTGCACTGGTGAAGGGATGGGTGTTCGAGCATTGTATAACTGAGACTTAAGCCTGAAAGCTTTGTAACTTTCCACATAGGGATTTAATAAAATTAATTAATTAATTTTATAAAACTACAGGCTAGACCAAAAAAAAAAAACCAACCAAAACTACAGGCTAAATGGCAGGGGGGTTGGCGGGAGGCTAGAGCCAAAAAGTAGATTCAGAATGGTAAATATTGCCCCAGGCCTTGGCCCCACGTGTCCCCTGCCCTGCCTCAGAAATTAGCCATTTCTCCAATAAACGGGAGCAATATTATTCCCCCCTTTTCATAAAAAAGAAAATGTTTGTGACTGCAAATTGCATGAGCTATCTGCAGCCATATAAAAACTTCTTTGTTTTATTGTTTTAGCCCTTACTTACCTTCAATCAGTAAGAAATGGCATTTGAAGGTGGTTCTGTGACGCAATGAATAGCTTATTGGACTTATATTCATATTTTTCATTGCAAAAAAAATTTAAAGGAATGGAAAACAGAGTCAGAAAATAAATCAATAAAATTTGATTTGTGATCAAAAATAAAGAAAAAAAAGAAATGGCATTTGATTATACAACAGAACTTCCTGTCCTTCTCTACACTCCCCTCTGCACCCCTTCATCTGTTGTCTAATTACTCTCAAATTTTTCCCATATTAAATGTGGAAATAATAAAAATGAATGATCTCTCAAATAACCACATTCACCATATCAATTTAAAATGTCATGAGATTGGGAGATGGAAGGAAACAGATTACTAGATGGAACTGACATTTCTCTCAACCCCAGAAATCTTGGTAATATAAGTGGTTTCTCTTGTCCAGGTTTGGGAGAGAGGCAATGTACTATGTTCTACCCAACTGAGTTTTCCTTTGTAATTTAATGTCTTTCAGGAACCACGCTTTATAATACTGTTAATGATAGGGCTTTATGCATACAACATATCAGCACTACCCCTTCATCAAGGGTCTGTTTCCCTCCACCAGTGTTCCCTCACATCATCCTGTACTTCACTTCCAGCCTCCTCAATAGAGTTTTACTAAAAATCCATCCATGCCTTTTTTCTTAGCAGAGTTACCTTTAGATGCAAGACAGACCATATGGTCTGAAAAGCTTAAAATCTTTGTTCTCTCTTCATTGACAAAATTTGCTTATTTTGTAGATAAAATACTGATTTATTATATTAGTACTAGGGATACAGACCTTTCTTATAGAGTTGACCAGTACTATGGCTTTGGGAAAGTTACTATCTCCCTAGATTGCCTTTTCCCCACCTACATTATCAGCAAAAGAATAAAATCTGTCATTGGAGGATTAAATAAAAAAGGGTATAGTGAACACTGATAAATGCTAGGTCGTGTTATTAGAATTACCCTAAAATATCTTCTAGCTTAGATGCCTATCCAAAATTTTATGCTTGTCCCCAAAGCATCATCGACTTACTATAGATTTCAACACATCTAGTGGCACAGGAGTCCTATACTTTATCTTTAGACATTCTGTCTACTAGAAAAATTGTTTTTTCTACTGAATTGAAATATCTCTCTGCAGCTCCATCCTATTAACCCTAGTACTGTCTCCTAATACTGTTCTATAGAATTCTCTATCACATTTTGAGTTCTACCAAAATATTTCAAATAGGCTTCACTGTACCTTATCAAGACTACACCTATACATCCTTGTATCACTTGTCATCCCATTGATCTTCGATTTGCTCAAGTGGGCACCAGTAACATCTCCATTTGTCCCTGTTACATGCTAGTGTAGCCCAATGGTATCTGCCCGCTCCAGGAACAGAAAGAGCCTCATACCATTCGTTCAGGGTTTTGACGAAGAAATCTGAGCATCTCGTATGTTGGCGGCCATGAGGGTGGCACTGAAGAATTTTGGTGAAATTTTATTACCCTGCCAAACCCCTCTTTACATCCATGATCACTCTTTACGTCCATGATCACTTCCTTGTAGAATGGTGAGATCCTGGTGGTGAATCCGTGATACAACTCACAGAGGATCTTGATGTACTGAGTTTGAATGCCCTGTTTGGCTAGGGCTTTGATTACTGCTTCAGTCTCAACAGAATCAAAGGCCTTCATTAAATCAATGAACGTTAGACAGAGTGGCATCTTGAACTCTCACGAAACTTCAATGAGCTTGGTCACTGTGTGGATATGGTCGATCGTGCTGAATCCTTTTCAGAACCTGGCTTGCTCACATGGTTGCCCTTTGTCTGGTGTTCTATCTATTCTATTCTGGATGACTCAAGTGAACAACTTGTAGACAACAGACAACAGGCAGCTTGGACGATAGTTGCCAATGTCGTGGATATCTCCCTTCTTGTATAACAGAACAGTCCTGCTGGTTTTCCATTGGGATGGAACCTTGCATTCGGACAGGAATTGTGTGAAGAGCCGAGCCAGTGTATTGAGGAGTACAGGCAGCAGATTCTTCAAATGTTCGGGTCTGACCTTGTCTGGACCAGGTGCTGTACGTATCTTTACCGATGAAATGGCATGTCGGATTTTGGAAGAGAGAAAATTGGGAATGACATATCCATCCTGTGGAATTTGGTATGTGGAAAGGTGGACGTGGCTGTCAAAGAGATTTGAGTAGAAGTCATTAATAATCCTCTCCATTGCCCTTCTGGAAAATGTGATAGATTCATCAGGACGTTTGAGGGCAGTCATCTTGGTCTTGTAGTTGGCAAAGGACAGGCGAGTGTTGGGAATACTTTTCCCGGCTTCTGCCGCATCAGCCAACACTGCTGCTCTTCTCTCTTTGAGGCCTTCCTTTATCACTTCTCTGCTCAGCTTTGCGAACTCAGACGTTAGCTTGTGGTTGCCTGAGGCTCGTGCCAAACCATGTTGGCAAATGAGCTCAAGAGTTTCCGAAGACAGGTGTCTGTTTGTGGCTTTACAACTCTCAGCATTCCTCGAGCAGTCATGGAGGTGCTGAACCAGTTGATCGTATTCCTCGTCGATGTTGTCAACGACGGTGTCTTCCCACGTTGCCGTAATAGTGCCAAAGAGTTCCCAGTTGGTGGTCATTTTTGGAGTTCTCTTCTTAATTAAACCTTACAGACCTTTCTCCCCACTCTGTGAAGTAGAATTTTGCACAAAGGAGACAGTGGTCCAATCCCATTTGGAATTTTGGAACAACAGCAACATTGGTCAGGCAAAACCTTCAACTGAATGTGATGTGGTCAATTTCATTGTGGAACTGTCCACCGGGAGTCCAGCATTTAGATTCGGCCTTCTGGAACTGTGAGTTACCATGGATGTTCTTGGTCAACATGATGAACTCAGACAGTCTCTCACCCTGTTTGTTCCATTCTATGCCATGGGTCCCAATGTGGAGTTCTTCGGGCGACCTTCTTGGTCTTATCTTGGCATTAAAATCGCCAACAATAATCTTGTAGTCATTGCATCCTACAATTATTTATTTTAACAGTTTTTATTCCTTTCCCACTTAACCATTTTCTTAACAAAAAAAAAGAATTTTTTTCTGAAAAATTCCCAGAAATTGCCTAAGATTTCAGACAGATAACACCCTTAATCCCTGACTGTTCCATCTTTTGATGGTGATGTATGTTCTGTGTAACTAGGTTTCTTTCCAACCCATTCTGCACTAGAAGAGTTGGGGTTTTTTTACTTTTGGGGGGTGGGTCACACCCGGCAATGCACAGAGGTCACTCCTGGCTCTGCACTCAGGAATTACCCCTGGCGCTGCTCAGGGGACCATATGGGATGCTGGGAATCGAACCCGGGTCGGCCGAGTGCAAGGCAAACGCCCTACCCGCTGTACTATCACTCCAGCCCTGAGTTGGGGTTTTTTTAGGATCCTAGAGTAGGTTCTTTTTCTTTTTGTGTTGACTCTTACAGTTTTGGCTTCTGAAATTTTTCTGGCAGTTTGTACTTGCAGTTTAGACTGTTCACTTCACTATCAAATTTATATCATCCAGACATACTTCTATCGTCTTGGTATAAACATTAATAAATACTCACTGACTTGAAATTTATACCATGAGTTTTTCTGAATTCATTAAAAGCAACTGAGTATTATTTTAATAATTAATTTGTGCTTCCATTTAACCTAAAAACTATTTACCAATCGCACTCCTTATAGTGAAAGAAGAATTAGAAGCTAAGATAAGTGAAGAGATAAACATCTTCCTTTCTCTTTCAAAATCACATTTTAAAACTAGCTGTGCATCTGTATTAGCCAGAATTCTCCAGAGAAACCATCAAGAAAGAGAGAGACAGAGGAAGACAGACAGACAGAGAGGTGGAGAAGAAAGATTAATTTCAAAGAGTTGGCTTACATGGTTGTGGTTAGGTTGGTAAATCCAAAGTCTTCAAGTTAGGCTAAGAACCAAAGGAAAAGATGCAATTCAAATCCACAAAGTCAGCTGAAAAAATTTCTTCTTGCCTTGGAAATGTCAGTCCTTATTATTAAGATCCACAGCTGATTGAATAATGATCATTTGTATTGTTCAAGGTAATCTGCCATATTATAATTTCCACTAATTGAAATATCAATCCCACCCAAAAACTAACCTCCGGGCAATATAGAGAAATGTTTGACCAATATCTGGGCACTGTGGTATGACCAAGGCAAACACCCAAAACCATCATAGTATCTGGCTCTTCTTAACTTTTTTCTTGCAATGATAATAGCATCTATAAAGACTGGATTTATGTTTTGGTTATTAGTCACTTTATATTAGTCACTTATATTCTATAAGTCATGATTGAACAAGAATCCATTTGAGTAGGTGGCCATGGTAAAAGGGAGCCAATTAATTTGTGTTACTATATTTAAGCACAGAATCTTAACACATACCTTGATTTTTATTTCCTGAGTCCACATCACTAACCAATTATTTCAGTGCCTAAGAAAAGATCAGGGCTGGGAAGAAATTCGAACGGAAGTATGATTTTTAATGCTAACTCTCCTGAAAGTTTCAGAATCTAGGTAACGAAATACGGATGTAACTGGGTTTTTTATATTCAGTTCTGTTCATCTATTTTAGGAATTCCATTTTTTATTTTAAATTTTAAATTGACATTGAAGTTCTAATGTACTTTCTTCAAATGATTTCACAAACTTTCCAGAGCAAATCCCCATATAAATAAGATGTCTCAAGCATCAAATCACAGGTCTCTGCAATATTCATAATAAAATTCCACTTGAATTTTTTAAATGTCAATGTTTTACAGAAATTTGATTTTAATGAATTAATATCTAGATTCTATACATTTTCACATCTAGGGGCTCTATTAACTTTGATTTGTTTTCTTGGTTAGCCATTCATAACAAGCATAAATTAGAGATTTGAATTTTTTTAATCCACTGCTGCTAATTCCTTTTTATATGAAATTTACTATTCTCTTTGTTTGTACTTTCGAATGTCCCTTCTTTAGGTTTGGATGTGTGGAGGAGAAATGTTTGACGTTCCATGTTCTAGAGTTGGTCATATCTACAGGAAATACGTCCCTTATAAAGTTCCATCTGGGACCAGCTTGGCAAGAGTGAGTAACTGTGGGTAAGCTGGGCTTGAAATGGCGTCTGTGGGCACAGCAAGGAGTCTCACACCTGATATAATTAAAGAGACAGAGTGAGAAAAGTCCTGACCAAAAATAAATTTCCACCACTTGCTATTCCATTTTGGCAGTATAGAAGTAAATAATTTCTGTGTGACTCAAGATTTTAATTCCATAAGAAAAATTCTTTTTGTAGTTTTCCTTTTTGGTTTGGGAAAACACACACACACACACAACTGTGCTCAGGGCTTACCCCGGCTCTCGGTTCAGGTGGGGTCACTCCCGGTCGTACTCAAGAAACCAGTGCTAGGAGATCAAACCTAGGTCCGTTGTATGCAAGGTCTTAACTCTGTAAGACCTTAACTCTGTAAGATCTCTTCAGCCCCATAAGGAAGTTTTGACAATTACAGTCATCCTTGTTATTATTTATTTATTTCAAAGCACTTTCACATACTTTATCTCCACCAACCTGAACTTGATATTCTAACCTTGATTTTATAGATGAGAAAACTGAGGATAAGCAAGCTGGCTTGTTCTTTTCATTTTATTTTATTTTATTTTATTTTATTTTATTTTTTGCTTTTTGGGTCACACCTGGCGATGCACAGGGGTTACTCCTGGCTCTGCACTCAGGAATCACTCCTGACAGTGCTCAGGGGACCATATGGGATGCTGGGAATCGAACCCGGGTCGGCCGCGTGCAAGGCAAATTGCGCTATTGCTCCAGTCCCTCTTTTTATTTTAATTTATTCTTTAATCTTTTTACAAAGCTGTTCATGATTGGGTTTCGTTCATACAATGTTCTGACACGTATCCCTCCACCAGTATAATTTTCCAGCACCAGTGTCCCCAGTTTCTCTCCCACCCCTCCAAGGTCCCCCACCTCTGCTGCCTTTATGGCAGGCACCTCTTTTCTCTCTCTCTCTCTTCTCTCTCTTTCTCTCTCTCTCATTTTTAGGCATTATTGAGTCAGAAGGAGAGGGTCAGATATAGGATGACTGCATTTATTTGTGGGATATATTTTTTAAAAAAGTTAGAATCTAATACCCAAAGCCAGGGGAAACGGGCCAGGAGAACTGGTCAATGGCTGGAAAGCTCCACAGGAGTTTGGGGGTGACAGTTAAGATAGAGGAGGGTCCATTATGACAATGTTAGCTGGAAATGAACACTCTGGATGAACTGAGTGTTGAAAGGAGATAAAGAGATACTCGTGATGAGCATCTCTTTCATCATCTGTGCTGCAAACCTGACTTGTTCTTGCCCACATGCCAGGTGAATAGCACAGGAAGAGTTTTCCCTCAGGCCTTGGACACAGGCCTCCAGTACTTTGCCCCATAGAACACAGAGGGATTCATCAGCCGTCTGGGAACAATGGGGCAACGGGAGAAGTGGACGCTGATCTCTACCTAAAGACAGCTCTGCCGTATTTCCCCTTCCTCAAAACCCCCAAATTGACCAAGTCCAAGATACGTTTTTTTAAGACGGTTTTGAAAAAAAATCATGTCATTAGACTAAATGCACAAATGCTTTTCTGCATTTTAGAATGTTTCCATACCTGTTTGGGAGAACAGAGCTGCCAAATATCTAACCAATTCTGACCACAACTGGTTTTCACATTCCTTTCCTTAGAGTCAGATTAGTTTTATCCGCCACAATTTTGTTCTGCTATTGTTCAGAAGACAAATTCAGAAAAAAGCTATTTTGTCACATTTCTTTGTCACATGCTCACCCAGAAATCTAATCCTAAATTATTTATCACTGTTCTTTTACCAATAGGCTGCAATATAAAGCTATTGAGTCGCTTATACAAAATTCAACAGGCACACTTAACAGAATTTTTTTAATATAAGATGGTTCATCAGGATTTATTAGAATATTAATCCCACAAAGGAAGATATTTTTATCTGTGTTATTTGCTAGCCTGCAATCAACATCTACAATAAGCAGTCAATAAATATTTGTTGAGAGAACTCAGAAAAAAACTAGACAAGAAAATGATACAGGAGGTCTTAGCTCTTCATAAAAATGTAAATATTGTAATAAGGTATAATAAAATTTATTTATAAGATGAATCTGTTTGGGAAAGAGAGCGTTTTTCCTTATTTCTTTTCTAAGATCATTTTCAAACAGTCGATTTTTCTTTAGGTGCATCCATATTTCATTTCACAGAATTTAGACTGTAATGAAATTATCTTTGAAGGGAAATTGTTCTATTATTTCCTCCTCTTCAAAAAATTAAGCAGATATTAATAACATACTCCATAAGTAACTGTAGAAATGATGTTGTTTGAGAAAAGTAACCCATTACAAAATCATAAGGTGGTTAAAAAGCTGCATCTGGACTCAGAAATGATGAATCCACATAGTCATAGATCTATAAATCTGAAAACTCATTCAGGAACACAACAAAATTTCAGGAAAAGGTAAATGATGGAGTACACATCACAAATTAACCATATGAATATCGTAAATCATAGAAGCTTAAAATATTCCAAAGATAATGATGATCTGTCATTAGTACTTCCTCACTCATAAACTCCCACACGTGTGTCCCAAACCAAAGCATTCATTTACAAGACGAATGTGTGTGGAGGGGGGTGTATTTAGTTTATTGCCAAAGTGGAGTGTAAATTTGTGGTGGAGTGAGGCCTTGACTAAGTTGTTCTGTTTTGAAAGGGTTCTGTTTTGAAAAATAATAAGATTGCTAATATATTTTCAAAGAACAAATTGTTTCTAAGTCATGTTAAATAGAGCAAAAGTGGGACTGGCATATAAAATCTCCGACAAAAAGTGAGTGTTCCTTCAAATAAAAAAAAAAGTTCACAATTCTGGATTTTAATCTTTTCTACTTAAATTCTACTTGAGGGCTCACCCCTCTCCCCCAACCCACAAGAGCAATCAGAAAGTTATAAATATTGAAGTTCAACTGTCACTCTCAGGAATACTTTATGATTTTTTTAAATAAAAGAGGATATTAAAATGAAAAACAATTTTGATGTTTTGTGAGCAGACCTCCACTACTTCCTACCCCCTACACTATTACTCTCTCATCAAAAATGATGAGCATTTTGAAGACACTTCAGACGCAGAGCGCCTTTACTCATAGTAAATTTCTCCAGCCTCATTAGGAAATGAAAAGGAGGACAGAAACTTGACTCCAAAGGCTAATTTTCTTACTTTGCAAAGTTTGCTCAATTCTTCAAAGACACACATTATTTATTTATGAAACTATGTAAACTGAGAATTTCAGCAGGCTTCGGGAAAACACACACATTCCTATAACACAGAAAAATATATGAACAGGCTATACCCTAGAACGCTGTTTTTTCTGCCAACAAGTGCTGGTCCTTTACTGTTAAAGTGTTAGAAACCACTGTCCCATCAGTGCACCAATGTGTATTCTACAACTAAATTCAAATAATTACTGGGTTTCCTGTGTACCAGTATTACAGTCAGGTTGGAAGATTCAGGAACTATTCTTACAAGAAGCCAAAACAAGACAACAAAGAACTTTTCCAAAGTATTGGAGAGGTGGATATATGTGGAAGAGACGCATACATGGGTTATGAAAGCAAAGAAGTTTGAGTTTTCAGAAAAAAGAAAAACTGCCTGCGCAGACTGGCACTTGAGGCATCGTTCATGTGCACAGAACAGAGGCAGCAAACAGGGAGTGGGAACTCAAGGTCTGAAGCTCTCCCACCTGACTCTCCTGCCCCACTCTTGGGAAGGCCTGCACTCCACAGACCCTAAGAGGGAGGTTAGACAGGCTGTGCTCAAAGTACCAGGAGGGAGGATCAGGCATACGAGGTGACACCTTTGAGCCCCTTTGTAGGAGACCTCGGAACATGCATTGGAGGCAGACCTTAGGGGACTCTGCAGCCGAGAGGCCAACGGTCTTCTCTTAGACTGCAGGGAGGTACTCACGGTTTTTGCACCAGAAGTACCTGGATGAAAGTCAGAAGCCTGGGACTGGAGTGATAGTACAGCAGGTAGGGCATTTGCCTTGCACACGGCCGACCCGGGTTCAATTCCCAGCATCCCACATGGTCCACTGAGCACCGCAGGAGTAATTTCTGAGTGCAAAGCCAGGAGTAACCCCCATGCATCATCAGGTGTGACCCAAAAAGCAAAAAAAAAAGGGGGGGCTAAAAAGCAAAGAGGAACCAACAAGATTAAAGGGAGAAGGACTAAGGAAAGCCATCTTTTTGAACGTAAGAAGCATTTGTAAAGAAAACTTCCTGGGCTGGAGTGATAGCACAGTGGGTAGGGTGCATTTGCCTTGCACACGGCCGACCCGGGTTTGAATCCCAGCATCCCATATGGTCCCCCGAGCACTGCCAGGGGAGGTTCCTGAGTGCACAGCCAGTAGTAATCACTGTGCATCGCCGGGTGTGATCCAAAAAGCCAAAAAAAAAAAAAAAGAAAAGAAAACTTCCTGAGATTTTTATTCATTTGGCCACATTTTGAGAGCAGTCCCATGTAACTCTCACGATGTCTGGAGAAAATCATACCAGCACAAAGCAGGGAGCAAGGATCAGGCAAGGAAGATGCTGATGCTGGTATTTGGTCAGGGTGAGTCCAGCTAGAATGTTACTGTTGTCTTCCTCCTCTCCAGAGTCCTGACAACCCATAAAGTCTTTGTGGTTTTTGTAACCAATAATTATTTTCCTTTCTAAAACGATATTATCATGTCAAGCAACAGGATACACCCTGGAAGTATAAATGATGATAAAGACAAAAACTGACCTTAAAGTCTCATAAAGTCTCATAAAGGCCCCAACTAAGACAATAAGAATGAGTCTATGTCGTATAACAATCTATCTAGAACAATGCAAATACTGTGAGGATGAAAGGAGAGTTAATAAATTCACACTGAAAAGAAATAGTACCTTGCATATTTTACTTATTAATAAGCCATTATGTACAACTTATATTGGTATTATGACTGGACAGAAAAGGATATCTGAAAGATAGCATATATCATTTTATAAATTAATGTTTATTCTACATAAACAAATCCTATTTAATGGGCTTATAGATGCTCTGCTGTTATACATATGTTACAAAATAGTTTTTACACATTTTCTGAAACTTTCTTATCAAATTCCAATGACAGTTAAATGTTCCCTATGCTTATTATGCCTCATCACTTGAAGGTTAAGTCTGAATTCTGAAGGCAAATAGTTGGTTTGCTTCTCTCAGTTCTGGAGTGGATTTCTCAAGATACCTTTCTTCTGATGTCATGTCCCTGGTGATATCCAGCCAGTTAACTGCATAAGCCTCTTCAAAATCTTTATACTGGAGTAGGTGTAATGAGGGATAGAAAAGAGGAAGTGAAGGGGAGCAGGAGGAAGCAAAAAGGAAGAGAAGAAAGAAGAGGAATAAGAGAAGGGGGGAAGGAAGAGAAGAACTTTGCTGCCAAAGTCAGGGTACCCCATGCCCATTAATGAGTGTCTCCTCCTTCTTTACCATGATGTCACCCATCCCAGTCTGAAGGAGCTGAAATAGACCAATACAATATCTGATGGATGCTGCTGCCTCTTCCTTGTTTGTGTCAGAAAACTATAGCCATAAAGGAAAAGCACTAACAAGACCAAAATGACTAGTTTGATATCTGAAAATAAAACCACCAACAAGGCCATAAAGCATGGTGATGAATGGGAAATCTACACTCTCACAAATTGACCTTTCTCCCCCAATGATTGTAAATCAGTTCACGCTCATAAAGCTGCCCGGCAAATCAGAGCTGAAGCATGACAACCGGAGGCATCAGTGGAAGGCAGCACATCTTTCTGCTGTTCTCAAAACAATGGAGTTCAGAGATTTTATTTGAAACTATCACTGAGTTCAGGGTCATTGTGGCCTATCACAGGTTTTCTTTCAGTCAGTCAGAAACATTCGTCTTCTCCCCAAAGATTCAGCCTCATAAATGCCTGGGACTTGTGTGCATAAGAATTCCTCTGCCAACAATAACTACCTCTAATTCTTCCTTAGAGTATAACAACAACAACAGAAAAGCAGTAATATCTACCAATACATGGGACAAGAACCGAAGATGACTCACTTTCCACAATTGTACCTTTAGATGAAGTTATTTTCTTTCAGAATTTCAAGCATCTTTCATAAACAGCACTCAATTGTTCTCCATAAAGCCTCCCTAAAAATCTAACCCAAGCTTGGCGTGTTACAATGAAGACTCAACAAATTACCAAGGAAGGGAAAATCCATTGCAAATTGTGAAGATAAATGTCATCTCCATCCCCAAAGAAGGCCTGAGCTGGAGAAATTCTTCCATAAGTATCTATCATGCACCTACTATGTGCCAGGAAGAAATGCATAAAGCAAGGTCACTGGATCTCTCCAAGTGGATTAAGCCATTTCTTTGTTAAATGGAGTGTTGCCTCTCCCAAGAACATGCCCCATAACCCTCACATACACATACACACTGGTGATATGATTCTGGCATACAGTACCAGTAAAACACAGATATTCTCATTCTTTAACAACAGCCCTTTTGCTTGCTTTGCATATGTGGAAAACCAGGCAGTGAAAAAGTATTCCATCTGCCAAGAGATTAGATGAGAAAACATGAAGCACATATGTATGCCTGGCTGCTTGACCTTAATTTGCGCCCTTATTTCTTCACCCAGTGGTATCAGAATTTTCTTAAGTATTAATATATAGTTGACCCTTGAGCACCTCAAGGCTTAGGGTCATAGATAACCTGTTCATTCTTTAATTTGTATGTAGTCTTTACTTCTCCCAAATTTGATTTCTAAGAACCTGTGGTTGACCAGAAGTCTAACTGGTTACATAAGCATCCAGTAAACACACATTGTGTATGTCCTATGTAATATAAAGTGTATTCTTACCATAAAGTAAATCATAGAAAATAAAATATTAAAATGAAAATCATAAGGAAGAGAAAATGCTTCGTAGTATATTCAATACTCTATTTTGAGTTTATATTCTCTATGTATAAGAAAACCAACATATAGATACTGGAAATATAGTAGAGCTGGTAATGTGATTGGCTTGCATACCACCAACCTAAGTTTAATCCCAGTTACCACATATGGTCCCTTGAACACCACCAGGAGTGACTCCTGAACACAGAGTCAGGAGTAAGTTGTCGCCAAAAACAAAAAAAAAAAACATATAAATGGCCTTATACAGTTCAAATTCATGTTGTTCTATAGTCAAGTGAATTGCTGACTGTTTATTTAACAAACAACATAACAATGCATATGTAAGCAAGATAGAGGCAAAGTATGGCATGTCACACCTAACAGACAGTAGCAAAGAAAGTGAACTTACAAATCACTACCAGGACAATCTCTTGCCACTTAAAGATACCATTTAAAATTTTTTGAAACAATAATTCCCTACAAAACTTCTGTAAAGTAACATTAAGTTTGGATTTTTCATAATATTTTGCCTTATATATCACCACCTTTCCCCCCATAAAAAAAAACTTCTCACAATTGATATCTTCTTTCAAACATATAAGAAGTTTGCTCAATTAAGTTTCAATATGCCTCAGAGCTGTCCCAAGTTTTAACTCAGTTATGACTTGTCAATCAAGAGCGTTCTAACATCTATAAGAGAACTTCTAATGAAGTCAGACTAGTGAAATCGTAGTCAGCTTCCCTCAAGCCTTCCAATGAGGACCATATTCACGTTCCTTTTTTTCATTAAGCCTACTGGAAGATTTTATAGATTAACTTTAGGAAGTTTACTGTTGTTTGGATTAATTACATCCCTATTCTCAATGAAATTGAAATGGGATTTCTTTGCACTTTCCTATGGTACCTTTTCCTGTCTGTTTCTGGTTATTCTTTGTTCTGCCTACAGAACCTTGCCGTTTTATGTAGCTAGTTAGCATTTATATAGCTTTCTATTTTTTTCTTTCAAACCACTCGAGAAACAAACTACACGGTGGGCTCCATTTGTGGGCTAGGGGAGTTATAATTGCATTTTTATCATGATCCTCATTAAAAGTGAACATTTTCCAGCATTTGGAAGCCTGGAAACGAGAAGGCTTGCGTCAGCAAAATGGGCTCCTGCTGCTACAAAATTAAACTACTGAAACTTAAGCAAATTAAAATATTTCAACAAACCATAGTCCCCCAAATTAAAAAAAAATGCTGCTTTTGCAAAATGGACTAGGCTAGCAGCTTTGTAACTCTGCCTTCCAGAACCTCAATCAGATGCAGAAGCCACAGGAGCACCTGTATGGGAAGAATTCATTTTGTAGAATTAGTGTCTTACCACAAGATGTGTAAATGCACATTGTACAATATGCTTGAGACTTTTGCTCTTTTATTTCTAGTCTAATCACCCTTGTTTCTAAAAGTTTATTAGCTCATGGCAAGGATTCCATTTCCAGTTCAAGTATATCTCCTTTTTGGTGGCATTTGAAATGAAAAAAAGAAAAGTTCCACTTGTAATTTTATACACGTGGAGAATTGGTCCAAAAGTAAATGGCAAGTTGGTGGTTTCTGGAACCTTGTGATATTCTAATTCTGAAAACAGAGTATAAAAATTAAAATGTCACAAATTACCTCAACTTTGAAAAGATCATATTTTCAACCTAAAGAACCCCAAATAATCTATTACAAATCATAAGGATTTTTTCCTTGTGAGGGCATAAAGAATAAAGGAAGTTTTACTGATAATGTATAGGATACAGGCTGTAGCACCACTGAATTTAATCAGCAGATATTAGAATGCTTGCTCGTGGATGTTCTTTTGAGATCAAAATACTTGATATTCTCTTGGTCTGAAGATTACAAATGCTGGTTGTGATTCATGTTTTAAAATGCAAATTTATTAATAGTAATCATCTACATAAAAATATCAAACAAGATCATAAAGCCTTTATATTCAAGCTGTGATAGTATGTGACACTAATAGTGTGATAGTTTCCCAGGTATCTTGAGATAATCCCAAGTGACTTCCCATTTGCTCACTTACCCGTGTGTCAGGTGCAGCAGTCATTGGCTGTCACTCATGATTTTCTGCTTCTGCTTGTTCCCCTGTGTGCCTCTGTCACTGTTGCAGACGCCACAGCATCACCCCTGCTCACAGTAGGACAAGTCATTTCTAACTCATGGTTCTGTCTTTGGAGGAACTAGGACTCCACCTTCGAGTGCCAGAACTTCCCTAGGTTCTGACTGACCCCAGAGAGCAAGGTTATCTCAGAGATGTAGGTCATCTTATTCACTTGAAAGTGAAGAGTTTTCTTCAACAATTTCAATAGCTTCAGATTAGCCCCACTAACACAGAATTTCAAGGGGCAAATTGGGAAATTCTATCCTCGTTCAAGTGTCCATCTTAAGAGATGGCAAAGACAAAACAAAACAAGAACATAAACATCATATCCTCTTCTATACTAGAATCCTTCGTTTTGGCTTCTGGTGTCATTATAAAGGACATTGCAAGTTGGCAACTTGACCTCATATAAACATGCTTTGAATGACATCATGAAGATATTCCATAGGCTTTATAGAGAGACCTGGTTGGGAGGAAAGCTCAGTCTTTCTACTGATAATTTTTCCAGACGTGTGAATCATCTCAGAAGACCTTCCAGGTCTATTAAAGACAGGAAAACAGCTTCCCGGATTAGACTGTCACTGTCATCCCATTGCTCATCAATTTGTTCGAGCGGGCACCAATAACATCTCTCATTGTGAGACTTATTGTTACTGTTTTTGGCATATCCAATACGCCACGGGTAGCTTGCCAGGCTCTGCTGGGCGGGTGCAATACTCCCAGTAGCTTGCCAGGCTCTCTGAGAGGGGCAGAGGAATCGAACCTGGGTCAGCTGCATGAAAGGTGAACACCCTCCCACTGTGCTAGACTAGACATACAAATTCAAGACAGATTTCCTAGCCAAACTATGCACAAATTCCTGACCCTCAGAAATTATGTAATCCTGATACCCCAAAATTGCTGCTGTGCCTCTGGCTGGACCCCAATAACTTGGGACTATGTTTCTCAAGAAATTAAACGTCCAAAAGTTAGATATGGGGGAGCCACACCCACAGACTACCTCAAGCTCATTTGTCAGCCTTGCTCCAGAAACCCATAAATAAATCTCAAAAGAGATCAAAAGCAGGCCATTTAAGTGAGGTACCTGGGGTGTTAATGGCCATGATTAATGACCATGATTCAGAGACTCACAAATGAATCTCAGAGAAGAGCAACACACCGCAGAGATGTCTCCCTACACTGTGCGAGGCAGATTTCACTTGGGCACCTCAGAGGGAGGCAGGTGTGCCTCTGCACCTGTCCCAGATGAAACCCAAGCAGCCGCAAACCTCCAGAACCCAATCACCGCCACGCTCACCACACTCTTCACAGGCTCTTCCCAAGCCCCCCACACATGAGACTGAACCCTCTGAAAAACCCAGGTATGCGGGACTAGTGACTGAAAGCTCCAGGCTTCATGGAGTTGGGGGTGGGTGACCTCTTCCCCCTCCTCGTCTCCCCATCCTTCCAGTTTCATGGCAGTCATGCCCAATAACTGCCTCTGGGTGCCATTTAAGCACATTAATGGCCATGATTCAGAGACTCACAAGTGAATCTTGGAGGAGAGCAGCATGCCAAAGATACTCCTCTAGACCCCAAATATTTAAAATTTTAGAATTCAAGGAGTGTGCAGCCACTTTCACGGCTGCATGACAGCTCGTACTATTCATGGCAAGCAATACAAAATAAATTATTTAGCATCTCCCTGAGGGGCAGGCTGTGAGGTGGTGGGAAGATTCAAAGTAATGATGGTGTGAAGGTGCAATGGTGGTGGGATTGGTGTTGAAATATTAAATGTAAACAACTATTGTGAACAACTTTATGAAAAAAATTTTTTAATTTCTTTTTTTAAAAAAAGCAATATAGAGTTCACGCCTGCTTCAATCAGCTTAATCAGTAGCTGAATAAATAGCTGTACTCCTACATAAAAAGAAAAGAAAAAAAGAAACTATGCGAGATGTCTGGGATGTTAGGCTCTCTCAAGCTCCTGGGCTATGCTCAGAAGGCCAGGAGGATCTTTCCTGGTGATTCTCAGCCAACACGGACAGTGTTCAATGTGAGGGCCTGAGAGTCCAAGCTCTGTGGTGCTGAGGATCAACCAGGCCACCCTGGGGTGATCTGGGAGGTAACAAACATTTTTAAGGTTATTATTTTTAGTGGGCTGGAGCAATAGCACAGCGGGTAGGGCATTTGCCTTGCACACCGCCGACCCAGGTTCAATTCCTTTGCCCCTCTTGGAGTGCTGGGCAAGCTGCCCAGAGTATCTAGCCCGCATAGCAGAGCCTGGCAAGTTACCCGTGGCTTATTCGATCTTCCAAAAACAATAACAAGTCTCACAATGAAGACATTACTGGTGCCCACTCGAGCAAATTGTTGAGCAACAAGATGACAGTGACAGTGACAGTTATTATTTTAAGTAATTTTTGGAAGAGCAATTTGTTATATATCAATAATTAATAAATACAGCAATTACAACAATTACTTTCACATAGATAGTCATAGTAATCAAATTACTACCGATAGTAAGTAGAACAGTGCTTGTCACAGGTTAGAAAAAGGGGTAAGGGCAAATTATTGTTAAATAGGCTAAATGGTTTTGGTTTTGGCTGACAAACTTATGGAACTCAGTAGTGGCTACAAGTGTGCAATACTGTAAAAGGACTTAATACAACTACATGAATGTTGGAAGGTTTATATTAGAAACCTACAGCAACCAAGACAAGTTTATATTGGCAACAGATGGCTCAGTGGAAGAAATTTCAGAGTTCAGGAATGGAATCTTTATACAATTGAAAAATCTCTTGAAAAAAATACAATAAGAAAATGTGATCTTAGGAAAAGATTTCTTACACAAGAAAACATAGGTGCTTATGAGTCATAGGAAATCTCTGAAATCACTCATCAATTTTACTGTAAACCTAAATTGCTCACCAAAAAAGAAAATCTTGGTTTAAAACAATTTTTAACTGAGAATTGTGGTGCCAGAGAGATACTACAGAAGGTAGATTGTTTGCCTTTCACACAATCCACCAACCCAGGTTCAATCCCCAGCACACTATAAGGTTCCCCAACCCTACCAGTGGTGATCTTTGAGTGCATTGCCAGAAGTAAACCTTGAGCACAGAGAGGTATGGTCCCCAAACTAAATACATCTGTCACTGTCATCCCATTGCTCATCGATTTGCTCGAGTGGGCACCAGTAACGTCTCCATTGTGAGACTTGTTGTTACTGTTTTTGGCATATCGAATACATCACGGGTAGTTTTCTAGGCTCTGCCATGCAGGTGGGCTATTCTCGGTAGCTTGCCAGGCTGTCCGAAAGGGACAGAGGAATCGAACCCAGGTTGGCCACGTGCAAGACAAACGCCCTACCCGCTGTGCTATCACTCCAGTCATAACATAAGAAAACAGAGCTATGTGAATAGAACTGCAATGAACATAGGGAAGTGATCACTCTGAACAAGAACTGAGTGCTGAAACTCATGATACCTTTTTAATAACAGTATTGCAAACCACAGTGCCTAAAAGAAAATAAGAAAAGAGAAAGAGAGAGAGAAAGAGAGAGAGAGAGAGAGAGAGAGAGAGAGAGAGAAGAAAAGTATCTGCCATAGGGGCAGGTAGAGGGATTCAGGAGAAAAACTGGGGACATTGGTGCAGGAAATGTACATTGGTGAAGGGATGGGTGTTAGAACATTGTTTGACCAAAACTCAATCATGAACAACGTTTTAACTATGTGTATCATGATGATTCAATAAAAAATAATAAATTAATTATATTAAATTGAACAGATCGGTGGTTACCTGGGGATGATAGAGATACCAAAGAATGGAAGCAAGAGATATTTCAAACAAGCATATGAAACAGTTTGGAGGTAATAGATATATTCATTATCTTGATTCCATTGACAGTTTCACTAATCTTACATATGTCCAAATGTACTAAATTTGTACACTTTAAATTCGAGCCATTAATCATATGTCAATCATATGTCAATAATATGTCAATAAGCTTATTTTATTTTAATTAGGCCTACACACATTTTTTAAAAATCAGACATGTAGTTAAAGAAACTGGGGAGTTGTTTTCTGTTTGTCCTTTATCTAAAAGCTACATTATTTGCCATCAGAACACTTTCATAAATATCTGAAATCTTCAGCCAAGAAAATACACTAGAGATATAATTATATTATATCAAAACAGCCAAGAGTGGGTAATCGCTTGCAAACAGCTAACACAGCCTTGAGCAAAAGAGAGGAAATTGCCTGTCAGAAAGGCTGGCTGTTTAGGGCTGGGTTAGCCAGTGTCTCCTTATGCTGAAGGCATCCCCCTGACTTCAAAGAATGCTGCAGATCAGAGAAAAGTAGTGCCAGGCTGAATAATTATCCTGAGGTGAGGGCTCTCTTAAAGAGATTCTCTTTCGCACTCAATCCAGGATGGCATCACATTAACAGTGATAAGAGGGCTTTGAGGTGGGAAACATCCAGAGCTCCTAAAATGCTCTTAGGCTTCAAAGACAAAAGGGAAAAAAAACGAAAAAGAAAAAATGCATTTAAATCAGTTCAAAACACTGAAAGTCTGGGGATAGTGATGCAGTTCCTAGCTGGAGGAGGATCTGTGACAAATAAGAACAGTTTCTGTGTGAGATTGGCTTTGCTAGCTATCAGCAATTTCTAGGAGAGAAGAAATCCCCCCAACCCCTCCACCAAATGATGGCTGAAGACAGAGAAATCTATTACTAAACCCTCCATAATACAATAGCTTAATATTGACACACACCACATGTGGATTGTAGTCAGGCTAGTACACATACAATGATTGCAGCCTGCACAAAGGAACAGAAATGCGTAACTAAGGGGAAATGGCCCAGATAATACACATGCACGGGACATGTATAATATCCCTGAAATAGGTATAAGTATGTCTGACAATATTCTGAGACATTGACTGGGGATTGAATTTTTGGAATAATTGAACAGTAGGGTCTAAACTGTGGAGCACACAGCCAGACAGACAGACACATACACACACACACACACACACAATAATTAGTGGGTAGATTTATGGCATATCATGAACCAGCAGGTATCATGCAACAATCTGTTTTGCTCATCCAGTACAATAAAGGTGATCAGTCAGAACCGGAAATCTTCACCTATGAACTGAGCTGGAAATGTGATTTAATATTCACAGGAAAATACCATGTCAAAGAACAGATGAGCAGTAGGATAAAGAAAGATTTAGAACTGATTACTGCAAAGGAAGCAAAACTTAATACTTCAGATACAAGTCTGAATGAATGAACTTAATAGTGTGTTACTATTTGGGTGACAAATAATTTGAGCAAGGGAAATAGTGATACTACATGGACATGTGAAGGGAAGATATGATGCACAAGTAATCACAGAAGAAAGACATAAAAATAGAAGGTGCTAGCAATGTCTTATACACAGAAGGTGTTTGGTTGAAATAACAGTTTTTATTTCATTTAGCACTCAAGAAATCTGAAGGTCTGCAGCTTTTTTAATTAAATATCTAGAGATATAGTTTGTTTGAATTCTATACCCAAAATAAATGCATTCCTCAGCTTCTAGAGCTACAAGCTCTTTCTTACATGATGCCCCTGTTGGAAACAACCCCAGCAAATGAACACGTCCAACATCATCAGGAATAGAGGGGTCCCACTTCTCCAATCTTTCTTTTCCATAATGCACTCAGAGCTGGGATGGACAGTTCAGAAAGGCTGACTCAGAAGTCTTTTCTCGGTTTGTTTTCTGACCAATGTCAACAGTAAGCCATAGATTGTCCATCCTGGCCATGCTGAACCCTCACCTCTCATTGCTACTGAACACTGTTGTTCTTTTAGACCAAGTGGCTGCTCCGCAGCTTGCTTCACAAAGATAAGGCCTGTAGAAGCCCACTCCCAACCCCAAGAGAAACAGAAAGGCAGTGGGATTTGGAAACATATTTAGATTAACTGTGTTTTCCATAGGAGTCCTCTCTACAGAGAGCTTGAAACTTCTCTGGAGTAATTTCCACAGAAACCAAAATATCTGTTCTGTACTGGCAACAGCATCAAGCTGTGCCAGATTCTGCATATATAGTCATGTAAGGTATATTATAAAACTTAAATGGGGGTCTCAAACCCAGACCCAGACCATCCCAACAATCCCCTCCACACACACCCAGGACTGCCCAGAACTGCCACCCTCCCCAACATGATGCCATTCCCCAGTGCCGCAGCCATTTTCTTTACTGACCAGGGCGTGTGACCTCCCCTGACCTGCCCGACCTGCCAAGCCTTCCTCTCGGACCCAGCTACAGCGCGCGGGCAGGGGGCGTGGCCTATTTTGTGGGGCGTGGCCTCCGATGAAGAGGGCGTAGCCTCTTTTGGAGCCAGTGGCTGCAGTTATTTTCCTCAAACCCAGCAATCTGTTGTTACATCTCACTCTTCATTACTTATGTCCATGAGTAGCATCCTAACGATCCCAAGCCCAACAGGCCAATAGGCCACTAGTCTATTCCAATTTCACCAAAATACCAATGAATACAATCAGCTGTACAAGCCCAATGTAAAAGAGCACATTCTCCAAAAGCATCACTTGAGGCCTCACATAAGGAATAGAGGAACATCTGAGAGGAACATCTGACATGTTCTAGAAGGGAAATATAAAAAGATGACCACCATTGAACGAGCCCACCCAGAATCCTTTTTTCACAACAAGAGGGAATAGGGATAGTGAACTTGTAGGTCACTCTTCCATACTACCACAACAACATGAAGAAACAGCGCAAGTCCCCACCATTAGGAAAGGATGATAAAAAGAGTCCAGAAGGCTCAATGGGCGTTTCCCACAAACTTGAGCTTTTCAATAAAGAATTCAGAGAGGAAATGCTGAAGATGTTCAATGAACTCAAAGTAAGGATGAAACAGGTATCCATTAAATTAAAGGAGGACCTGAAAGAAACTATGTAACAAATAGCCAAGAAAATACAGGAAGAACTCAGTGGGTGCCCTCAACAATAGAAGGGCTACAGCAGAAGACAGAATCATTGAGCTTGAAGATGAGCTGCAAGAAGCCTACAGGCAACAACAAACAATGGGAAGAGACCTCAAAATAGCTCTAGGGTGAATCAGAGTCCTAGGGGATGATTTCAAGAGGAACAACATTAGAATCATCAGAGTACCAGAAGGACAGGGAAGCAAGCCCAATGAAAAAGCCAGAGTCAAAGAAATCATTGCTAAAAAGTTCCCAGAGCTAAAGGACACAGGCATCCAGATTCAAGGAGCCCGAAGGGTGCCAGCTAAAAGAGACCCTAACAAAAAACTCCAAGACATATCATAGTTAGAATGATGGATGTCACAAATAGAGACACAATACTGCAAGCAGCAAGGTCAAAGAAGGAAATCACATACAAAGAAGCACCCCTTAGATTCACAGCAGACCTATCAGAGAAAATCCTCCAAGCCCGAAGTCTATGGTGGGTTATAGTGAAAAAAAACTCTATGAAATGAACACTTCACTAAGAAAGCTTTATTCAGCTAAACTCTCATTCAAAGTCAAAGGAACGATATATTATTTTGTGGATGAACAACAGCTTAGGAACTTCATAGACTCAAAACCAAACCTAAAAGAAGGACTAAAGGGGCTATTAAGACAAGAAAAATCTCTACAAGCACAACAAACCCTTACAGAAAGATGGCACAAAACCCCATAACAATTATCTTTCTCAATGTCAATGGTCTAAATGCACCAATTAAGAGACACAGAGTGGCAAAATGAATTCAGAGACTGAACCCAACATTCTGCTGCCTACAAGAAACACATCTGAACAGCCAGAACAAACACAGACTCAAAGTCAAAGGATGGAAAACAGTCCTGAAAGCAAACAACTCCCTCAAAAAAATCTGGGGTGGCCTTACTAGTACTGAACAACATTGATTTCAGATTGAAAAAGATTAGAAGGGACACTGAAGACCATTTTTTATTAATCAAGCGATATGTACAGCAGGAAGAAATCACACTCCTAAATGTGTACGCACCTGATGAAGGACCAGCTAAATATCTACAACAACTGCTAACAGACCTTAAGAAGGACATTGAAAGCAACACAATAGTAGTTGAAGACTTCAACACTGCCCTATCACCTCTGGTTAGATCAAGAAGTTTAATACTCAGCAAGGAAATACTGGCTTAGAAAAAAGAAATAGAAGAGAGAGGGCTAATAGATCTATGCAGAACTTTATATCATATATATATATATATATATACATTCTTTCCCACTGCACATGGAACATTTTCCAAAATATACCATGTGCTGGGCCACTCAACATACCTCTACAGAATCAGGAAGATAGATATTGTATCAGCTATCTTTTCAGACCATGATGCACTGAAGATAAAAGTTAATCATGTACAGAAGCAGAAAACCAAATCAAACACCCAGAAAATAAACAATTCAATGTTGAACAATGAGTGGGTCAGGAAGGAAATCAAGAAAGAAATCAAAAGAAATGAGAATGGAAATAGAAATGGAATGGAAAAATGGAAACAAATAAGAATGAAGACACGAGCTACCACAATCTATGGGATGCAGCTAGAGCCATGTTAAGGGGAAAATTTATAGCCCTGCAGGCATTTCTCAGTAAGAAAAAAAAGGCCCACATAAATAACTTGACTTCACAGCTCAAGATTTTAGAAAAAGACCAACAAAAGGAGCCCAAACCATGCAGAAGGAAAGAGATAATAAAACTTAGAGCAGAAATCAGCGACATGGAAACCCAAAAGACAATCCAAAAGATCAATGAAACCAAAAGCTGTTTTTTTGAGAAAATAAACAAGATTGATAAACCACTAGCAAGACTCACAAAGAAAGAGAGAGAGAGATAGAACCCTAATAAACCAAATCAGAAATGAAAAGAGGGATATCACAACAGAAACCAAAGAAATTCAAAAGATCATCAGAGACTACTTTGGAAATCTGTATGAATGAAACAAGAGAACCTAGAAGAAATGGATAAATTCCTGGATTCCTATAATCTTCCAAGGCTGAATCAAGAAGACCTGTAATACCTGAATAATCCTATTAATATCAAGGAAATTGAAGTGGTAATCAAAATTCTTCCCAAAAACAAAAGCCCAGGTCCAGATAGACTCACTAGTGATTTTTTCCAAACATTTAAAGAGGACATGTTGCCAGTTCTTCTCAAGCTTTTCCAGGAAATTGAAGAAACAGAAACTCTCCCAAACAGTTTCTATGAGGCTCATATCTCCCTAATACCAAAAGCAAAGAAAGACACCGCAAGAAAAAAAAACTTCAGGCCAATATCCCTTATGAACATGGGTGCGAAGATTCTCAAAAAATTATTAGCAAATAGAATTCAAGAACTCATCAAAAAGATTATACACCACGACCAAGTGGGATTCATCCCAGGGATGCGAGGATTATTTAACATTTGGAAATTAATCAACATAATCCATCATATCAACAAAAGAAAAGATAAGAACCACACGATCATATCAATAGACACAGAGAAAGCATTTGACAAGATCCAGCACCCATTTATGATGAAAACTCTCGCCAAAATGGGTATAGAAAGGACTTTCCTCAATATAATCAAAGCCATCTACCACAAGCCTATGGCAAGCATCATCCTCAATGGGGAAAAACTAAGAGCCTTCCCTCGAAAATCAGGGACAAGACAAGGATGCCCACTCTCTCCACTTCTGTTCAATATAGTACTGGAAGTACCTGAAATAGTGGTTAGGCAAGAAAAAGATATTAAGGGCATTCAAGTAGGAAAGGAAGAAATCAAGCACTCATTATTCTCAGATGATATGATACTATACTTAGAGAACTCTAAAACCTCTACCATAAAACTCCTAAAAACAATAAATTTGTATAATAAAGTTGCAGGATATAAAATCAATACCCAAAAGTCCATGGCTTTCTTATATACAAATAATGAGAGAGAAGAAAGTGACATGAAAAAAGCAATCCCGTTCACAATTGTGCCTCAGAAATCAAGTACCTTGGAATCAGCTTAATTAAGGAGATAAAGGGCTTGTACAGAGAAAACTACAAAATGCTACTTCAAAAAATAAAAGAGGACACGAGGAAATAGAAAGATATTCCCTGCTCATGGATTGGGAGAATTAACATTGTCAAATGGCAATACTCCCCAAATACTCCCCATTGTACACATTCAATGCAATCCCTATAAGGATACCCACGACATTCTTCAAAGAAATTGGAGCAAACACTCCTGCAATTCATATGGAACAACGAATAGCTAAAGCAACTCTTGGGAAAAAAGAATATGGTAGGAATCACCCTCCCCAACCTCAGTCTCTGTTACAAAGCAGTAATAATTAAAACAGCGTGGAACTGAAACAAAGGCAGAGCCACAGACCAATGGAACAGGGTTGAATATTCTGACACACACCCTCAAATATATGATCATCTAATCTTTGAAAAGAGAGCAAGAAATGTGAAGTGGAACAAAGAAAGACTCTTCAACAAATGGTGCTGACAAAACTGGACAACTACATGCAAAAAATAAAATGGACTCAGATCTCTACCTAAAACCATGTACAAAAATCAGGTCAAAGTGGATTAAAGATCTCAATTATCAGACCAGAATCCATAGGTACATGGAAGACAAGGTTGGCAAAATCCTCCACAACATTGAAGCTAAAAGTATTTTCAAAGATGACACGCCACTTGCCAAGCAAGTGAAAACAGAGATAAACAAGTGGGACTCTCTTAAACTAAGAAGTTTCTGCACCTCAAAAGAAACAGTGACCGAACTTCAAAGACAGGCTACAGAATGGGAAAGATATTCACCCAATACCCATCTGATAAGGGGTTGATGTCAAGGATATACAAGGCACTGGTTGAATCCTACAAGAAGAAATCATACAACCTCATTAGAAAATGGGGGATGGAAATGAACAGAAATTTTCTCAAAGAAGAAATCCAAATGGCTAAAAGACACATGAGAAAATGCTCTACATCAGTAATTATCAGAGAGATGCACATTAAAACAACAATGAGATATCATTTCACACCACAGAGACTGGCTCACATCCAAAAGAACAAAAGCAACCGGTGTTGGCGCGGATGTGAGGAGAAAGGGACTCTCCTTCACTGCTGGTTGGAATGCTGACTGGTTCAGCCCTTTTGAAAAACAACATGGACAGTCCTTCAAAAACTAGAAATTGAGCTCCCATTTGACCCAGCAATACCACTCCTGGAAATATAACATGGAGAGACAAAAAGGTATAGTAAAAATGACATCTGCATTTGTATGTTCGTTGCAGCACTGTTTAAAATAGCTAAAATCTGGAAAAAAACGGAGTGCCCCAAAACAGATGACTGGTTAAAGAAACTTTGGTACATCTACACAATGGAATATATGCAGCTGTTAGAAAATATGAAGTCATGAAATTTGCCTGTAAGTAGATCAACATGGAAAGTATCATGTTAAATGAAATGAGTCAGAAAGAGAGAGACAGACATAGAAAGATCGCGCTCATCTGTGAAATATAAATTAACAGAGTGGGAAACTAACACCCGAGTAGTAGAGATAAGTACCAGGAGGTCTGCCCCTATAGCTTGGAAGGAGGCAGGATAGGGTGGGGGGGATGGGATGGGATGGGGGTGGTGGGAGGGATACTGGGAACATTGGTGAAGAAGAATGGGCACTGGTGGAGGAATGGGTAAACGATCACTGTATGACTGAAATGCAAACACGAAAGCTCATAAGTTTGTAACTGTACCTAACGATGATTCACTAATAAAAATTTTTAAATAATTTTTTTAAAAGACTGAGGAATGATGGGGCTGGAGCTATAATACAGTGAGTAAGGTGTTTGACTTGCATGCAGCTGACCCAGGTTCAAAAAAAAAAAAACTTAAATGGAACACATATGCATGCATATTATATATTTGGAGGGTGACAGATTGAACAAATAAAATAGTGGGTGCCATTATATTTGAATTTAAAATAGCCAAGCAATTTTTAGGATAAATATCTGACACATGATTATTAATGATACAGATATTACATTTATTAGTCATTCTTATATTTTTTCATGGTTTTAACTGCAATTCACATTTAGTTGTGCATCCATATTTCATCTGAGAACTTTTATTGAGAGGCCTAAGAAAAGAGTTTCAGCTAAAGAAATGACTCAATTGGCTGAGTGTATATTCTGCTTTGCATGCGGAAGACCCCAGTTCAATTCCAACACCACATGTCACTGCCTAGGACCAGCAGTAGTCACCCTTAGCAAAAGATCCAGAGTAGCCCCTGATTGCTGGTGGAGATGTCCTCCACTCAAAGGAGGAAACAAAAAGAGTTTCAGAATGCGTGAGGTCAGAAAAGTAGGAGGAAGAAAGCACTGAGGCAGGAGAAACTGAGCAAAGACAGAAATGGCTGCATTGCTCTCAGCGAGTAATTGTCATAAACAGGTTTCCAGCTGTACTGGTAGGAACCTATGGTGGAATGTCTCAAATAGTGGTCAGAATGTTTGCAACCAAAAAAGTTGAGGCTAGGGTTCAACTTGAACAGTTGAACCCAATTCAGGATCCTGATGTTTTTTCTTTGGTGAAGAATTCTCTTTCTTCTGCAAAACACCTGAAAGGATATTTTGGTTATTGATTGGCTTCCAGTTTTAACTAGTGTAAGCAGGAAGAAACAAAGAGTAAGCAAATTGTGTTGCATGCAAAGGGAGAAGAAAATCTGATATTCTGCTACAAAGAAGACAAGCAGGGAATTTTGAGCTGGAGAGCACCATGGTACAAAGTCAAAAGCCAGAGGGAAGAAATATTGCTCTGGGTGAAATTCTCTATTAGCAGTCAAGAAATGTGAAAACAGAAGTCAAATATCTGTCTTTATCATTGACTTCATCGTTAAAGTTTGTGAAGTCACTGCTACTTCCCAAAAATCTATCAGAACCTGTGTTTTCTCATCTGTCTACCTGAGAGGAGTTTGGGGGAAAAGGCCTTCATGCACCCCACTATAGGACAAAGAGTAAGTCCCAGGTACGAAACCCAGATCACCAAACAAGAAATCCAACACACTCCCCTGAGGATTCACCCAAATCTGGATGAAGACAATTCTGTGCAATTTCAGATTTAAATCATTTCTATTTAAATCTAAAATACCAGGCATCCCAGATTAAACATTGCTCTAGAGATCTAGGACAACCCTTACAAATATGATATATGAGAGCTTGAAGCTAATCCAGTAACCAGACTGCTCCTTGGGGTTTTTATATTGATAATTATAATGACAATTATCCTGAAAACTTTTTCAGCTATCTTGGCACTTCACTAGTGTTCTTTCAATCTCCGGATGAAATGGGCCAACTTGGATTGATTATTTTTTCTCTTTGGTTCCATCTCTGGCAAGAGATGTCACTGCCATCTTTTAATTTTTTTTCACTTATTCACAGATGGCAATGATCAAGTGAGAAATATTGCCTTGCTCCTATTCCATTATCTCCATATACTTAAATGCATGTGCATGCACAACAGTATAAATACTCCAATAAACTCAACTGTATGGTTATATTATTTCCTAAAGTAGATGGGTTTATTCTACAGTCTATAAGAGGTCAACAAAATCATTCTTACAACTATTGTTAATTTTTTCTCAGCGGTTATTCTAATGTTTATCCAAAAATTAGGTTTTGATTTATAAAAACAGTGGCCAGTGAACATAATGTGTCAATAGTTACAGAATAACCACCTCAGAACTGACTTTTTTTAAGTCAATCACCTGTATTGTCTAGAAATGAAACCTATTCCTTGACCATAATAATTAATACTTCGATATGCCAAAAACAGTGACAAGTCTCACAACGGAGACGTTACTGGTGCCCGCTCGCTCGAGCAAATCAGTGAGCAACGGGATGATAGTGATTAAAAAATTGATACTGATACTGTAATCCCATTGCTCATTGATTTGGTTGAGCAGTCACCAGTTACGTCTCTCATTGAGAGACTTATTGTTACTGTTTTTGGCATATCCAATACGCACGAATAGCTTGCCAGGCTCTGCCATGCGGGCTCCATACTCTCAGTAGCTTGCCGGGCTTTCTGAGAGGGGTGGAGGAATCGAACACGGGTCGGCCACGTGAAAGGCGAAAGCCCAACTGCTGTGCTATCGCTCCAGCAGGGTGTTCACCTTTCACGCGGCCAACCAGGGTTCGATTCCTCCACCCCTCTCGGAGAGCCCAGCAAGCTACCGAGAGTATTGCACCTGCTCGGCAGAGCCTGGCAAGCTACCCGTGGCGTATTGGATATGCCAAAAACAGTAACAATAAGTCTCACAATGAGAGACATTACTAGTGCCCACTTGAGCAAATCAATGAGCAACGGGATGACAGTGATTAAAAAATTAAGTTCAAAAAAATAAAAGGCATAATTGAGGACATTAATATCACTGGATACTACTGAGAATTGTCAAGATGTATTTATACCTAAAAACCAGGCATCCCAGCTTACATCTTGCTCTAGAGATCTAAGACAACCATTACAGATATGATGTATGAGAACTTGAATGTTTATAGAGAGCCCTGATTCATAGTACAGTGAGTAGGGTGGTTGCCTTACACAAAAAGGCAACCCAGATTCAATCCCTGGCACCCCACATAGTACCTTGATCACCACCATGAGTGATCTCTGAGCATAGCACCAGAAGTAAGCATTGAGCATAGCCAGGTAAAGCCCAAAAACAAAAAATAAATCGAGTAATTAATAACTGTTTATATAATAGTCATTTCCAAGAGAGACACTACTATCAGTGTTTGCGATGACGATGCCTTTCTCATTTTCTATCTGTTATAAAACTCTAGGTAAAAACGAATTGATGATTTGATTGTCTCTCGAGAACTTCCATGATACTGCGACCTTGTTTGGAGCTTTTGGGAAATAAGAAATCAACGAGGGGCTGGAGCTATAGCACAGAGGGTAGGGCATTTGCCTTGCACACGGCCGACCCGGGTTCGATTCCCAGCATCCCATATAGTCCCCCAAGCACTGCCAGGAGTAATCACTGAGTGAGCCAGGAGTAACCCCTGTGCATCACCAGACAGTCAGTGTATTTCAAAGCTACTTAGCTTGTCTCATAGGAGCTAATAATCTAGTAGCTAATGCTGTTAGAACTTTCCAAACAGTGCTGACAATTTGCAAGCTTGCTATCTTTTGCCCTTTTCTTATTGATGGTGCTTATTCCAGCTAACATCGCCATGATCTGTTGAGCCACTTTCAATTGAATGCATCTGAACAAGTCAATGAGTCAATTCCTCTGGGTTTTTCACAATAATGCACATTCGTACCCAAAGGAACAAATACCTACACTTCAGCAACAATATTTTTTAAAATACTATTTCTTTTTTTTCTGTGCTTCTCCATTTTACTTATTTTTATTTTTATTTTTAATTTATTCTTTTATTGAATCACCATGTGGAAAGTTTCAAAGCTTTCAGGTTTAAGTCTCAGTTATACAATGCTCGAACACCCATCCCTTCACCAGTACACATATTCCACCACCAAGAATCACAGTATACCTCCCCCCCACCCTTCCACCCCCCACCTCCCCAGCCACCCACCCAGCCTATGTAACTGATAAATTTCACTTTACTTTCACTTTACTTTGATTACATTCAATATTTCAACAAAAAACTCACTATTATTGTTTGGAGTTTCTCCCCGCAAAGTTGGACCTGCTGAAAAGGAAGCATTTGATAATTTGTTTTCCATTACTGAGAATGTAGAGATATGAGGTTTTGGATTTCTGTATTTTAGTATTTTAGTAACTAAGTCCAGAGAAATATCTGCCAGAAATTGCATCATTGCAAGCTTGTACCTCTCAGCTACTTTATATTCCACACATGAGGGCAATCTTTCTATATCTGTCTCTTTCTTTCTTTTGCTTTTTGGATCACACCCGGCAATGCACAAGGGTTACTCCTGGTTCTGCACTCAGGAATCACCCCTGGTGGTGCTCAGGGAACCATATGGGATGCTGGTAATCGAACCCAAGGCAAACGCCCTACCCGCTGTGCTATCGCTCCAGCCCCTGTCTCTTTCTTTCTGACTCATTTCACTCAACATGATACTTTCCATGTTGATCCACTTATATGCAAATTTCATGACTTCATCTTTTCTGACAGCTGCATAGTATTCCATTGTGTAGATGTACCAGAGTTTCTTTAACCAGTCATCTGTTTTGGGGCACTCTACTCTGATTTTTTCCAGATTGCAGCTATTGTAAACAGTGCTGCAATGAACATAGAAATGCAAATGTCATTTCTACTATACCTTTTTTGCCTCTCCGGGATATATTCCCAGGAGTGGTATTGCTGGATCAAATGGGAGCTCAATTTCTAGTTTTTGACGACTGTCCATATTGCTTTCCAAAAGGGCTGAACCAGTTGGCATTCCAACCAGCAGTGAAGGAGTGTCCCTTTCTCCCCACATCTGCACCAACACCGGTTGCTTTTGTTTTTTGGGATGTGGGCCAGTCTCTGTGGTGTGAGATGATATCTCATTGTTGTTTTGATCTACATCTCCCTGATGATTAGTGATGTTGAACATTTTCTCATGTGCCTCTCAGCCATTCGGATTTCTTCTTTGGGAAAGTTTCTGTTCATTTCATCACCTCACTTTTTGATCGGGTCAACAGTTTTCTTCTTTTGGAGTTCAACCAGTGCATTGTATATCCTTGATAAGAACCCTTTATCAGATGGGTATGGCATAAATATCCTTTCCCATTCTGTAGATTGTCTTTGTATTTTGGTCACTGATTCTTTTGAGGTTCAGAAACGTCTTAGTTTAAGAGAATCCCATTTATTTATCTCTGTTTTCACTTGCTTGGCCAGTGGCGTGTCATCTTTGAAGATACCGTAAAACACTATTTCTATGTCAGTGCATCTATCAACAAATCTGTACACACACTTTGGATTTGTTCGTATTTATTTTTAGTATGGTATTTTATTAATTTGACAATTAGCATGCCCAGGTGAGTGCACACGTGTGTTTGAAATCCTGACAAATGCTGGGCTTTTAATAAAAATAAATTTTAAAAAATCTATCCCTGACTCTATGGCATTTACCATCAAACTGTGCTTATTTATCCAAATGAAAACAGATTACATTTTTTGCAAGCTATCAGAATTTTGAAGGCAATTCACCACTTATTAAATAGCTTCATTAAAGCAATTTTCTTGTTATTTCTGGATAATTTATTTCTTTTCCTCTCTCTATTTTGCTACTCCCCATCTTTATTCATTTTTGTTTATCAGAGAAGCCTAAAGTCAGTGAAAATCAAATATTTCACTTTATGCAATTACTGCGATTGGGGAGGAAGGTTGGAAATGCCACCCAAATTCAATCAGAATATAAATTTTTAATACTATTGGCCAGTATTTCCCATTTTACCTGTGACTCTTTTTGTCAATCATCAAAGTGATCTCTCCTGAGACAAATAAAAATAGAAAGTGTTACATTCAGAGCATTTGTTCAAATAAAATTTTAAAGCAGAATGATACTAAACAATCTCACTTAAATATTACATATATGTTATACCTGGTAACCCTCACAAGCCAAGCCTCAAAATATCATCTGTTGCCTTTTATTTTCCCAGACAAATCAGACAATTTAGAATCTGGGACCAGTGGAGAATGTCAGGAAGCAGCATTGACTCTGATCAGCTGCCAAGATGGACTGGAGCAGAGGCGTGGAAATTGTTATGGGCAAAGTAATGCCAAGGGGGTGTTAGGCAGCCCGCTGAGAGCTCATTTTCCTTTGCAAACCAATGTTCCATTCTATGCCGGGAATCTTAGAAAACAGCACACACAGAATCGGGGAAAGCTGAATAGCTGTCTTGTGGCAGTCTACACTGCATCTTGCTGTATTAACAGAGTTTCTCTGCCCACTGCTGACCAGAAGTAACCAACAAGTCCATAAAATGTGCTGGGGTCAAGGTCGGTAAGGGAGAGACCTGTTGGGAATGTTAGAGGTGTGGGTGGTGATACAAAAGCACCCAGGAAGTACATTTCCTTCCCAAGTGCAAAGAGTCAGCTCCTTCGACCGAGGGAAGCAGCTGTAGACAAGACAAGGCTCCAGGGGGCTTCCTTCAGCCTCACTTCCTTCTGCAGCAAATCTCAACTGCTTGGCATGCATGTGGTACGTTTCAAATGTCATCAGAATTCAGGATCTGAAATTAAGTAACCAGGTTCTTTCTCTAATTGGGAGACAAGAGCAGCCGCTTGTCTGCCACCCCTTCTTTCTAAAACACCTAGAGGTGCCCGGAAATAGTTTAATCAAAGTGAAAACTGAGAACTTCACTATCTACACTTTCAATTTTTTTTTTGTTACATGTTTAAAAAAAGAAAGATAGAAAGAAAATAGTATCATGCAATGACAGGAAGGATAATGAAGCTGAGATGGCTGTAAGTTACACTTCTACTGGTGTGGATAAGTGGTATCTAAAAGTGGTATACCGGAAGCCAATGCAAGAAGCAGACACAGGTGCCCAGCCTGGCTGATCATATCACACCTCCCACAGTTTATAAAAACCCTTAATGTGAACAAGTGGCCTTAGCGAAGCAGGTTATCTGATGTTTTGCACGTTTTGTTGTTGTTGTTTGGCTATTTGCAGTTCGGCTAAACGCTTTGAGTGCCTGGGCCAATAAGCAACATTCTTTTCTGCTGCACAGAACCTGAAGCGGGTGGCTGAGACCTGGATGGACGAATTTGCTGAGTACATTTACCAGCGGCGCCCAGAGTACCGGCACCTCTCCACGGGTGACATCTCGGCTCAGAAGGAACTGCGCAAGCAGCTCAAGTGCAAGGACTTCAAATGGTTCATGGCTGCCGTGGCCTGGGATGTGCCTAAGTACTACCCGCCTGTGGAGCCCCCACCCGCTGCCTGGGGAGAGGTGAGCTGCCTAGGGAACGCGCCGAGGGGCCTGCAAGAGAGATGCTCTTGGGAGAGATGCTTCGGGGTGAAGAGACATGCTGCAGGGCGGAGGGGCTTGTTTCCTGGTCCTTGACCCTGCAGCCTTTAAGGTTCATTTCCATCACCCCAGATAAATGCGGGTTCAACCTCTTTAGAAATTGCTAGCGGATGGAGCAATAGTACAGCAGGAAGGGCATTTGCCTTGCATGCAGCCGACCTGGGCGCCCTCCCAGGCACCCCATCTGGTCCCGCTGAGCACTGCTAAGAGTGATCTCTGAGCAAAGAGCCAGGAGTAAGCCCTGAGCACCAGCGCGTGTGGCCCAAAAGCAAAAGGAAAAAAGAAATTGGTGGGGATGAAGATCTGACCCTCAGCCTTGATAGTAATCTACTTCCTGCCTCCTCACTCTTCACCACTACCACCCACCACCACCATCAATAGATCTTTTTTAATGCAGCTGGAAAATATTTTTATTTGAGATCAATGAAACTATCATGAGAGCTTTCTAAAAATGAAAATACAGCTGCCAAGCTGTGTCACCAAGGCTAAACGCTTTGAGTGCCTGGGCCAATAAGCAACATTCTTTTCTGCTGCACAGAACCTGAAGCGGGTGGCTGAGACCTGGGTGGATGAATTTGCTGAGCACCTGATGTCCATGATCTCAGGCAGAGCCTTGCTGCTACTGGTTTCTGCAGGGACCAGCTGAGAGAGAGGCGTGGCTACCTCCTTAGCCCGTTGAGGGGAGGTGGGGGAGAATGCTCTGCAGAATCCTAGGGGAAAGCATTTCCATAATACCCAGAATTCTGGAAATGGTAATGTAACGGGTGCCACATTGGGTAGCTTCAATAAGCACCAGACTCTCCACCCCTGGATGCATTTTTCTGTTTCGCTTCAGGCTCTAAAATGGGAAGAGCTGATTAGTCCTACTTCCCAATTTTTTTATTTCTCTCTTTGAGCATTAAAAAGGACCATTGTGTAGGGTTCAATTCCATTCATTCCTGTTACTAAAGCCTTTTCCCCCTAGAAAAGACTGAGGTTAAAGCAAGGACTAAAATTGAAATTGGACAGGGTGGATTTCTATGAGCAATTTAATCTGCTCTCAGCAGAGGCTGGGGGGGGTCGGCACAGGGTTCAGGCGGGACTGCTCTATCCCAGCTCCCAGACTTCCAGGGCCTGCAGCAAATGCAGCGCACTGTGGAGGGACCTTTCCATCATCGTCCTTGTCCTTGGTTTTGTGGTGGGGCGGGAGGAGGATAAGGTGCTTTTGCCAGGTTTATGTCTGTGGCTTGGCAGAGCTCTGAAAATAGCTGCTGGAAGGAAAGCCAGCATAGGAGGCTGCACGCTTGAGTGAAAGACCCACCGGGCTCGTTCTGACAGACAAGCTACTGTGTTTGCTCAAAGGGTCCAGAATGACATGGTTATCTACCTGCGTGTGGTTCCCAGGATGAAGGAGAGAGTTAAGGGCTGTCTCCGTCTCCTTTTGTCTTCCTGTGTCTGCACATGGTACTACTGCCTGCTGCTTAAGTGAGCTTGTACTTTGACTTAATCCTATGCCTTTTTAATATCTCATGAAACTCCCCCTGACATATTAGTAATATTCGTCTATTCACATTTGCTTTGGCTACCTCTTATGGGATTAATTTACAGCAATAAGTTTAGTTATTTACTTACTTATTTGGGGCAAGGGGGTGGCAAACTCTGAGTCTAGTGCTCAGGGCTTATTCCTGGCTCTGTGCTCAAGGATCACTTCTGGTGGTAGTCAAGGGGAACACATCTGGCGCTCCGTTGTTGGGGATCTACCAAGAGCAAGGCAGGCACCTGAACCCCTATATTATCTCTCCAGCCCTACAGCAGTAGAAATTTTAAGTCAACTCCCTGAAGAGTTTTCTTAGTGTAAGGGGTCGTGAGACACAGACATTTGCTACTCCCTAAACAGGTGAGTTCCTTCCTGAGGTTTGCTTGGTCAAGGTGGCATCTTTCCTCTTGTCTATCACAGCTTCGGTTCAAGCCCACCTTCGTGATGATGCCTTAATGACACTAGCTCTTGAAGACCTGGTAGTGTCATTGTGCAACTTGCAATTGCAGTCCATTCTCAACAATCTTGCTCTGTTTTCTGTGGATACATTTAAAAAAAAAAATCTTCCTGCCTGGTTCGCATTGCCTCTGGTGACATTTTCCTCAACTAAACCACAGCCTGTCTATATAAAAGTTCCTTGCCTGAAAAAGGGATCAAAGCTTCCATTGTGGGTCTAGAAAAAAAAGCATTGCTTCCCAAGAAAAATCAAATCAAGAGCCTTCTTAAGGACAGGAGTGTATGCCAAAGGGGGTTTGTCCATTATTTTTATATGTTCACCTAACTTGGTAGATCCTGGGGACATTTGTAATCATTATTTATGACCGAATCAGATATTAAGTGGATATTTGTGCATTTTTTATAAACAGGAGTGAAAATTTCTTTCCCCAAAGCTTCCTTCGGCACAGAAAATACTGGTCATTCTCAGCCTTAGAGAAGGAGGCAAATCAATTGCATTGGTCCAGTGAAGACAGGAGGTTAGAGTAAGGCAGAAAGAAAGGAAATCAGCAAACGACTCAGGTTTGAACTGGTAAATCATTTTTAAAAATATTTATTTCCCAAGATAAATAGATGCCTGGGAGTCAAAGTACATCAATACTTATAATTCTCTAGGCAAGTGAAATATTGAAAATGTAGCTTAGTCTAAACTGAAACAATGAAAAAGAGGAACTATCAGGTAATAACCATCTACTTCTTAATAATGCATAGAAATTACTACATTTGTGCAAAATATAACTGGGACCATTGTATCAGTGAAAACAAAATTTTTTTCAATGTAGTCACTATGTTTTCCTTATCCCTTTAAGAGGTTGGAGCGATAGCACAGCAGGTAGGGCGTTTGCCTTGCATGTGGCCGGTCCCGGGTTTGATTCCTCCATCCCTCTTGGAGAGCCTGACAAGCTACCAAGAATATCCTGCCTGCACAGCAGAGCCTGGCAAGCTACCAGTGGTGTATTTGATATGCCAAGGACAGTAACAACAAGTCTCACAATGGAGACGTTACTGGTGCCCGCTCGAGCAAATCAGTGAGCAATGGGATGACAGTGATAGTGATCCCTTTAAGGATTACCCCTTAAAAATGTTTTACACTTTGGAATAATTTTAAATATATAAAATGTTGCAAAGTTAGTATTTTCAAAATGTACATTACCACTTGCTGCACTTTTACAGTTAATCTCTTAGGTCGGTCATATTAACTGTGGTACATTTAAACTAATTACCAGTGGGATAATACTACTTTAAAAAATGACAGTGTTTATTTCAGATTGCACCAGGGTTTTTTTTTTCCCCACTAATATTCTCATTCCACTCCAAGATCTAATCTGGTAGACGAGAGGACTGTTTAATTTCCTATAAATGTTTAATTAATTGTTAGGGCGGGCAAGTCTCCTAAACAAACTTGATGGATCCATTGCTGCTCTACTAAGAAAGCAAAAAGGGAAATGCAGCTTGTCTGCCTCTGTAGAGCTGTTAGATATAGGAAGGAACCCCAAACCCCTAGCTACGGAAACACAAGGATCCTTTATGAGAATTCTGTGCCAAGATACAGGCTAACTTGCTGTTTTATGCACTGGTACTTGGAACCGTTTCCCACCTGCTTTTTTTTTGTGCCAGCCTGATTCTGGGTAAACAATGAAGTGCTCAGGCAATTTTTGGCTTTAGTAGTTAGATCCCAGCTTGTAAAGGGTAAGTTACAGACCATAAACAGCCAATAAACTGCTACTCATTTCCCTGACAGATACAGCTGGATTGTTGAGCCTGTCTCCTAATCCATCTGTGTCTGTGTCTGCCCTTCCTTCCTTCCAGTGACATCGCACATGGTCCCTTTTAAATTGGGGAGAGCAGAACCTTCATTCCAAACCTCTCCATGACTATCTCTCAGGGTAAAAAAAAAAAAAAAATTGCGTCCTGGGGCTGGAGCAATAGTACAGTGGGTAGGGCATTTCCCTTGCAGAGAGCAGACCCAGGTTGGATCCTTAATGCCCATGTGGTCGCCCAAGCCTACCAGGAGTGATCCCAGAGCACAGAGCCAAGAGTAAGTCCTGAGTACTGTTGGGTGTGGCTGAAAAACAAACAAACAAACAAGCAACAAAACAAGTCCTTATCTGTACCCTCAATGATCACCCGCTGCTGTATTCTTTTCTGCCTCTTCGACCTGGCTTCCTCTTCTCTAGGCCTCTTCAGTCTTCTGCAAACAGGCCAGACCCGATCCCGTTATCCAACGATGGAGGATTTGACTGAGAGTTCTTTGGTCCCAGAAATCCCATGGCTTCATCTCCTACTTCTTCAGCCTCTTACTCCAACATGCCATCTCAGGATGGCTTTCCCTGGCCCTCCTACCTATTGCCTGCAGCGTTCCACACACATGCAGACTAAACAAAGCTCTTCAGATCCGCCTTCATGCATTCTTCTCCTCCTCCTCCACATCTAGCGCTGTATAAGAGGCCATGCCATACATGCGTTTGCTGTGCTCTTCATCTCCCTCCCCACCAGAAACACAGGGATTTTGTTGACTTTCTCTTACTGCTTTTCAGAAGTTAGAAATCTTCTTCAGCACATAGTAGATTCCCAGTCCATGACTGTAGAATGAATAAATGATGGCTGAAGAGCCGATCCTGATTCCCTACTGTCTCTGTTCATAGCCCTGCCCTCACCCTCTCTTGGGTCCAGGAAGTCCTCAGTGGACTTCACTACCTGGGGGCACGATCACTCCATCACACCCTCCTTAGCCATTCACAAGCCACCTCTCAGAAAGCTGGGCCAGCAAGACTATTTGAGTAAAAGGTCTTAGGCAGTGGGTTCTGGAAGACTGTCGAGTCGATGCTCCATATGACAGTCCGACAAAATAAGAACTATTCTCCTTTGGCATCCTAAAAAAGAAGGAGGAGAAACTCCAAAAGCAAGCATCTTCTGTACCATTTGCGAACTCTGTAAGCTTCCTCTTTCTAGGGCAAGAAGAGGCTGCAGTTCCATCTGACAGAAAAGCACCCCCACACACACACTCCAGAAGTCTTTCAAGTGTCTGGTGGGCCGGGGAATGGGGGAAATGGGGAGACAATAGGGCCCAAAGAGAAAAAGAAGGATTTGGGAATCATGCAATAATTTAAAATCCCTTTATGTTATTCAGAGAGAAGAAAATCTCTTTTCTACAACATTTGGTTGGATAGGGCAAGATCAGGTCTGATACGGAAAACCATTTAACCATTTATCCATGTTATCCATGGTTTGGGGTGGCAAGAAGCTCAATGAAAGAATCAAAACTTCCTATTTTTTCTCTCCTTCTTACCCCTTCCCCATCATAGAATGCATGAGTCTGCTCAAGTCATTTTCAGTTCCCCTTTGTAGTCCACAGAGAAGAGTTCTGCAGAATCCCGAGCATCAGGTGTGAGAAGGAATAAAAGAGGTTAAAGCCAACAAACTCGTCTTTTCCAGATGGTACCATAAATTCTTTAAAGAACATGTCTGTTCACTGTCCTCAATGTGCCAATCTTTGTACCGCCGTGTATCATCTTAAGACTGCGCACAACTTTTTAAAAAATCTTTATTTAAAAAATTCATCTCCAGGCCGAACTACTTCAACTGCCATTTAAATTCCTTCCTCCAGATGAAAGTCACTCCAATTGGGGGAACAGTCACGAAGGCAGGCATCCTAAATAATTCCACTTCTCTCTGCTCCGGGCTGCTCTCGACTTCTTTGAACTTGCTTCTGCCTGCTGTTCTTACAGGGCACAAAGCTTTTCAAAGATCTCTCCATCCTGTGATTGCAGGAGATGAAGGAAGTCTGACCCTCGGAGGGGTGTTATCTGCAAGACCATCTGAGGATGTGATGTCTCTTTCCAAGCCATTGTCAGTGCCGCTGCATTATGAGGTAGAAGTAAAAGCCCACACTTCCTGCACAATGAGACTGACTCTTGCATTCTCCTGGGAGAGTCGAGGCCACTTTCCCCTCCCCCTTCTGTAGCCTTATGACTGACAGAGCTTATCCTCGGACAAAGAGACCGTCCCTGCCACTCATTCGCTACGTATCTAGAACAGATCTCTAAATTTAGTTAAGTAGTCAATTGTGCCGTGGTGTGTTATTCTGAGTTGACTTGATCTGTCGTCTATTTTCTCAGGCAGAAGGACTGGGGTACGCTATGCTAATGCATCTCTCTAGAGCTTAACAACAAGGTAAGAACACATCAAGGGATGCATTAGCCTTTCAAGTTTTACTCTGTTTTCTGAGCTCTCAGCAGTTGAGACAGCTGAAGATAAACTTAACATGTCTTCGGATAAACATGATTTTAGCTCCACATCCCTGCTAAAAAATTAGACATCTTTGTGTCTCATCTGTGGCAATTTGACCCAACTCAGTATAACCAGAGGGGGCTCAGGGCTTACAGCTTTTCTATCTTCTCCCCTACAAAAATGCCAGTAAAACTTTTCTATTTCTTTTCTTGTCTCTTAAAACAGTTTCTTCTTACTGACCCATGTTTGTGCATAAATACCTTTGGGATTCATGGGATTCATGCAATCATTCATCTTGGCTTTTAATTTTCAATAAAATGAATACCTTCCTAATGTCAAGAGTGATGTGACATGAATATATCTGAGAGTCACTCTGTTTTCATAATAAGATTTCCATGGGGAGGAAGCTATATATATTTTTCAGTTATGTACATAGAATGCCTCAATCCACCTTCCTTTTTTTTTTGGTGGGGAGGGGCTAGGCCACACCTGGTAGGACTCAAAGACAACCCCTAGCTCTAGGCTTACGGATCACTCCTGGAGATTAGACTAGGGTTGACCCCATGCAAGGCAAGTACTTTAACACTTGTACTCTTGCTCTAGCCCCTCGCCTATTCCTTAGCAAAGCACCAGATGGCACCTGATAAAAGTAGTCTCAGCAGTGCAACTGCCCCCAACTTGCCTCCAAAATCCAGTGACCAACTGGATTGGATAGGGTGGAAGGCAAGACAAAACACAGACGGAAATGAGAATACTACACTCTTGGGATAAAAGTGAGAAACTATTGGGAGCCCTTCTAAGTGATCAAGACTGGCACAAGTAAGCATTACGGGACTTGGGATTTGGTATAAATTGTGTGTGCAACACAAAAGCCAGTGTTCCACTAAATGTCCTTGGATTTATGGACTCGTTCTACTCATTGTAGGTCTTGGCAATACCTAGGTCAGCCTGGGAAAAGTGTGTGCCCTGCTTCAGGGCAAGTTGTTCAGTGCACACACAGAGATGTCTGTAGCAACCTGAAGTCATCATCAGGTCTCAAATTGTATGATCGACCTGAAACTGTCAATGTCTTGGAGGGGATGAGGGGCAGAGAACAAGTACTCCAAGACTGCCCTAGAGCCTCCACAGCTAAATTATTTCTGTTCATTCTATTTCATCCCAACTATCTCTTCATGCATGTTCACCTGCTTTATTATATTTCCTCCTGTTCAATTCTTTGGGGGCATGAGGTGAATACCGTCACTTCTTCACGAGTGCAGCTGCTGGCTTTGTCAGAAGGCCTGAGGATGCAGTGCTTCTCAGGCCCTGCCGTGCTGGCCATTAGCCAGTCACCCAGCACTGAGATACACTGGAAGCTCTACAAGCCTCTAGAGATGTACCTGGTTATGGTCAGGGGACCATGTGGCACCAGGGTACCACATGGGGTCAACTGTTTACAAAGCATCTGACTTAAGCCCTCTGCTATCTCTCCAGTCCTCCTATAGTTTCTAAATGATACAGAACTTGCATTTAACCAACCTAAAATTCAAAAGTTTCCGTTTCATCTAACAACCCAGAAGTATTTTTCTAGCCAGCTTTTGCCCCTTAGATTTCTCTTTTTTAACACGAACAAGCATAACTCTTTCTCGTGAGGTTCTATTAATCCATCTGAGCCATGTTAGATTGAGGAGGTGGCCAGCTTCTAGGGGGTAAATGACCTATGCTCTAAACCCATTACAATAAAAAGCTATTGGAACAATATAATCTTAGGAAGAGACTAACTCTCTCGACCAATCTCTAAATTGAGAAGGAAAAGTCCATTTTAATAGCAATAATGACATTTATTTATCATCTTGTATATTTTTAATAGTATTCTTTTATTTGTTTATTTATTTATTTATTTTAAGTTTTTTTATTTTTAATTAGTGAATCACCGTGAGGGTACAGTTACAGATTTATACATTTTTGTGCTCATGTTTCCCCCATACAAAGTTCGAGAACCCATCCCTTCACCAGTGCCCATTCTCCACCACCAGTAAACCCAGCGTCCCTCCCACCCTCCCCAGTCCCGTCTCCCCCCACCCCAAACTGCCACTACGGCAGGGTATTCCCTTTCATTCTCTCTCTCTGATTAGGTGTTGTGGTTTGCAATAAAGGTGTTGAGCGGCCATTGCGTTCAGTCTCTAGTCTACATTCGGCACGAGTCACCCCTTTCCCGCATGACCTCCGACCACATTTTACTTGGTGTTCCCTTCTCTGAGTTGCCCAGAATGAGAGACCAGCCTCCAAGCCCTGGAGTCAACCTCCTAGTACTTATTTCTACTATTCTTGGGTGTTAGACTCCTAGTCTATTATTCTATATTCCACAGATGAGTGCAATCTTTCTATGTCTGTCTCTCTCTTTCTGACTCATAGGAAAAGTCCATTTTTCCCAGTCTTTTTCTCGGCCTAGGACATCCAAAACAAAACACACACATACAAACACACACACACACACACACATACACACACACACTTTGCCAATGCTTTTTTTTATACTACATATAAGTTTACAGCTAATAATAGTGCTTCAGAGTCTCACAATCCTGAGAGACATAAGACATAGCATAACATAACATAACATAACAAAACAAAAGTCTTAACATCCTTTTAAAAATAGTAAAAAAACATAAGTAGGCTACCAAAAATTAAAGGCTAATTTTCCACAATATCCAGGCCTTAAAATACACTGGAATTTCCATTGCTTAAAACGGCAGCAGTTAGTGCCAGAAGAAAGCTAAAGCTAGGATAAGCATTAAGGTGCACACCTTGCATGAAGCCAGGGCTATTTAATTTCCCAGTACCACATGAATCACCCAGGACTCCTGAACACCCCTTGGAAACCCCCATCAAAAGAAAAAAAGGGGGGCAGGGCTGGAGTGATTGCACAGCGGGTAGGGCATTTGCCTTGCATGCGGCCAACCTGGGTTCGATTCCCAACATCCCATATGGTCCCCTGAGCACCAAAAGGAGTAATTCCTGAATGCAGAACCAAGAATAACCCCTGTGCATCGCCAGGTGTGACCCAAAAAGCAAAAAAAAAAAAAAACAGCTTCAATATGACTTTGTTGAATCACAAACACCCACATAGAATGTTTAAGATAGTGAAATAAGGGGGGGGGGGAGGGGTCTAGGAGAATGCAACAAGGATATCATCACACATACAACTGGGAACCAGGATCCCCAAGAAATGCAGAATATTGGGTGACCTAAATCTCAGAGCACAGGGGTCCCTGTGGGCTAACAAAGATGAACAGTGCAGAAAAGAAAACAACTAAATACAGTTCTACCAGCTGCCACTTAGAAATCAACAAAGCTTCACTCCTCCCAAGCAAACAGCCCTGAAGGAACAGGAACTAAAGCAATCAAATCTGAAAATTACCAGGGAAACTCAAAGACTTCCTCACAGGGAAACTCAAAGACTTCCTCACAGGCTCCAAATGAGGACTAGCTTGAGAAAAGAAGAAAAAAAAAAAAAGACAGAGGCCCTCAGTAAGGGGCCATGGGAATTTCAATCATGCCGAAGCAACTTTAGCTGCAGGTTTCTCAAAAACACTCCCTTTTGGGAAAACAGAGACATTTTTCTCCTCCACCCACTCCCACACACCCTCATTTTTTTTTTAACCTGCTGAGAGTTGGATCTAAATTAAGGCACTATGGACCCAAGGAGATAAGAGCTTTGAATACCAGGGAAGGAGATGTCTTAAGATAGAACTCAGAGAGTAGCAAACAGCAGACACAATTAAAGATAACAATTCTGCTTCAGAAGGAAAGACCTTTTGCAACCTCAGACAGGACAGAGGTAAAGGCAGGAAGCTTTTGTGAATCATACTGAGCCTTGAGACATAGAGAAGTGACTATAGAAAGAAGCCCGTATTTTCTAACACTTCAAAGTAACAACACAGATGAGAGCCTTCCAGAGGCTCTCTAGTAGTCCAAGGAAAATTATTTTATTTATATGGATAAAATAAAAACAGACAATAAATCCCCATTAAGAGATGCACTATGGATAAAGATTTAAAAATGAACCAAATAAAGTTCCAACCAAGAATGAAAGCACTAATGTGTCTACAAAGAAAATGAAAATTGCTTTGTCAAATTTCAAAGTGAGCTACAAGAATCTTTAAAATAATAATCAAAGCTTGAAGGACAGCCCCTCCCCAGAATAATCAGAAAGTGGTCCATGAGGATAATAAGAAGCATGATCTGGGGGCCAGAGAGGTAGTACAGTGGGGAGGTGTTTGCCTTAGAGGTGGCTGACCCCGGTTCAATTCCCAACATCCCATATGGTCCCCCAAGCACCGCCAGGTGTAATACCTGAGTGCAAAGCCAGGAGTAACCCCTGAGCATCACTGGGTGTGACCCAAAAAGAAATAAAAAGAAGAAGAAGGATCTGAAAGAAAACAGGAAACTCAGGACTGAAATGAAAAGGGCTTATGTGTGAGAGCATACGCCTAGTGAGGGATGCCCTGATTCAATCCCTGGCTCCACATGCCCCCTCCTCCTTCTCCTCAGCACCACCAGGTGTGGTCCTGGTGGTCCCCAAGCATCACCAGGATGAGCACCTAACCACCATGCTAACCTCACCATATATCACCAGGAATGGCCTCACGCACGCCCAGCACCTCGGGTTAGTATGGCCCCTCTAAGGAGGGAGGGGAGAAGGAAATGCTTTAGAAATGCAGGCTGAATTGTCAAGAAAGGGGAAATAAATAGAAGACAGGAGGAGAAAAGTTGAGATTAGATGAGAGAAAAAAGAGCTTAAGTGAAAATGAAGATAAGAATTAAAGGACAGGGTCAGTGCCATGGTTCTGAGGATAGGGCTCAGCCTTGAACACAACTGATCCGGATTGGATCTGCAGCACCAACCCTCTGAGTGATCTCTGAGCACAGAGCCAGGAGTAAGCCCTGAGCAATACAGGGTGTGTCCCAAACCCACCCAACGCCCCGCCCCCACCCCGCGCCAAAAGAATCAAAGGGGCTTCTACCAACAATTGGAGGCATTGGTTATTTTTTCATTTATTTGTTTTTTATTGAATCACCGTGAGATACAGTTAAAGCTTTTCATGATTAAGTTTCACTCATACAGTGTTCCAATACCTATCCTTCCCTCAGTGTACATTTGCTGTTTCCCACCACCAAAGTCCCCAGTTTCACTATCACCGACCCCTGACCCCCCAGCCTGTCTCTATGGCAGGCACTTTCTCTGTCTCTCTGTCTCTGTCTCTATCTCTCTCTGTCTCTCTCTGTCTCTGTCTGTCTCTCTCTCTGTCTCTCCGTCTCTCTGTCTCTCTCTGTCTCTCTCTCTGTCTCTCTGTCTCTGTCTCTGTCTCTCTCTGTCTCTCTCTCTCTGACTCTCTCTCTCCCCCCCTTTTGGGCATCATGGTTTGCAATACAGATACTGAGAGGTTATCATGTTTGTTCCTTTGCCTACTTTTGGCAAGAATTTCTTATCCAGAGCAGTTAGTTCCAACTAGCTTTGTCATAGTGATCCCTTCTCTATCCCAAATGCCTTTTCCCCTTCCAACCATGAACCAATACTCTACCAACCGTTTGGAGCAACAGAGATTCAAAGGAAATTCCACAATAAATTCACTACCCCAAAATGAAAGAAAACAAATTTACAAAACTGCACTGTAGAAAACCTTCAGACACCAAAAGACTTAAATCGCCATGCTGAAAGAAATGTAGATGAGACTTTTGCCTGAGAACTGTCAACACTGAAATATTCCCAGTGACACTTTTAATGTTAAGAAAATCTATTTCATACACTCAAGCAAAAAGTTAAATAGAAACATAGACTTTTAAGTGCAAACATTTTTTATCAGAAGATAATAGAACAAAAACCTTGTAAAGGTGCTCCAGACAGTAAAATATGAGCCAAATAATTATAGTCAACCAAACCATGCTTTAAATATCAAAATCTGGAAAACCAGCTCTAACTATTTCAGAACTTAGGGTTGGTTTTCCTATGAACCTTTCTGAGAAACCTATGAGAAAATGAGCATCAGAAAACAAAGAGAGGGGGACTGGAGGGAGAGTATAGGAGTAAGGCACTTGCCTTGCATGAAGCCAATCCCAGTTCAATCCCCAGTACTGAGTGGTCCCCTTCCTTCAAGCCAGGTATGCCGACCCTCTCTTAAAAGAAAAAGAGCGAAAACCAGGAGACGTTGAAAGAACAGTGCCATGGATTGAGGAAAGGCTGGCAGGTTTTTTGGGTTTTGTTCAATGTGTGTTTGTTTGTTAGAGTAGAAGGGCAAGGGGTACACCCTACAGTACTCAGGTTATCCCAGGACCCTGGTCCTGGGTAGGGGACTATATGTGGTGCCGAGAATCTAACCTGGGTGAGCTGTATGTAAAGTAAATGCTTTAACTACTGCATACCACTCTAGCCTCAAGAATGTCAACTTTCATATTCTCCAACAACATACAAATAATACAACTTACAAATAGAGTAAGTGGAAATTGACTTGCATCCTCTGATTGTCCTCCAAGGCATCAGTTAGGTTTAAAAGAATGCCACCTACATTTTGATCCCAGAGGGAAAGGAAGCAAAGGTAAAAAAGATAAAACTAACCAGTATAGCTTATAGAAAAGAATAAATTAAACATTCTCTGAGAAAAAAAAGACAAGAAAAGGAACTTCCTGATATTGTTTGACCAGTATTGTAAAGGTGATAGTAGGACCCAAACAATTATAACTACCAGAGATTACAAACAGCAGAAAAAAACATCAGAGAATGAGCAACCTTCTAGATACACTGAACACAGTAAATCAATACATACAAGATAATGCAAACTTTTTTGGGTCTCAGATATAGTAAGCTAGCTGAAGGAGAATTTGTAGACAGTCCAGGAAATTTGAATTGGGGCAAGTATTAGATAATAGTATATAATTTTTTGTGGATATGTGAGAAAATAGTTCTTTCATTCTCTCTTTCTCTCTTAGTCTCTTTATCTCTCTCTTAACTAGGGGTTTGGGATAAAACAACTTGTTTTATTGGGCTTGCCTTAAAATTCTCTAATTAACAGCAAGGAGAAGACTGAAAAGTACTTAGGTGAACAAACATGATTCAGTGCTGATGACTTCCACTGGTTGATACATGAATATGTTCACAATGAAAGTTTTTAATTCATTGTCTTTGAATATATATTGGGAAATAATAACCAAAAAAAAGCATAAGCATTCACTTGACTAATGTTGTAGGCAGACTTATATACACCTCAGCATTTTTATTTTACGGGCACCCTAGAGCTAAAATCATTATGCTGAAACATATAATCATATCCTTTCATGTTTGAACAGCATAACAATTTATAAATATAATATTTTACTCAAATTTTGCATGAAGGATATTTATTAGCTCAATCTTAGAACTTCTTTGGAATAATATGAGACAAATGCTAGACAGTATGTGAGCAGATGGCACTTTTTGTCTGCCAGAATCAGAATCTCTCTCTCTGCTTCCCTTTCCCTTTGTCTTTTGTCTAACGTTTGTAGAGCTGCTCCATAGATCTAAATCATTACTCTGAGTTACTCTAGAGCAATGATTTCCAACACTTTCACACTTATAGGCAGGAAGCAGTGTGTGCACTGGGGGTTTAAACCCATTGGTCTAGAGATTTTTCCTCTCATCAGTCACATAAAATTAATTTTTGAAATCATACCATGCTTAGTAAAGATATTATAAAGTAGTTGTTTTTTTAAATGCTTCATATAATTGGTTTAATCCTCATCAAAATGTCCATGATTCTAGTCCCATTATGCACCATTTGACTAGGTTCCAGTGTGGAGGCCAGGGTGGAATTTCTCTGAAGAAACTACAAGAGAACTGAATCACCACTGAAGCATGTTCATGAGAGATTCTAGTCACTGCAACCAAAATTACTAGGAAGCAATCAGATATCAGTTACTGAGTCCAAATAATCAGTTTATCTTCAGACATAAATAAATCATCCTATTTAAAGTAAATGAACTACCTGAGGATTGTAGAACTGGAAAGTCCCAGGACACAGAAGTCACATACTTACTGCTGTTGAGCAGATGTCAAAGGCCAGTATTCATAAACATACCAGCACTGGAGAAGACTCAGCAATGACCCCTATGTACCTGCAGCACAGTCTCTATTCCCAAAGCACCCATTTTACTTAAAGGTTACTAGGGAAAAAACATGAACTTCAGTTGGTGCCTAACCAGATAGAGTACATAACTTTATTTTTTTTTATTAAGAAGACTACTTCTAGAAAATGGACTTCTATCCCAGATTGCTAACTCTCTTGACATGTGGTCACATGTTATCAGTCTGCTTCACATGAGATACCCTGGCCTAAGTGAATGGAACTGATCCTTCTCTTTGGAAATCCAGAAACTCACTTTTTTTCTGACTCTCACTATTCAGACCCCGAAGAGACAGAATCTCACCAATTAAAATGCACAAGGTTCAACGAGCAATGCTAAAATGTCCATAAGCAACTGTTAGTGAAAATAATAACTGACACAAAGCTTAGAGATCCATATTGAATAAAAATCCTATACATTAAATCTCAGATTGCTATGCAATCTATGCTAGTGATATGGTTCGATCCAAAACGTCAGAGAAAGCACAAGTGTGTAAAACCTGTATTATCAGCACAGTCTCTCGATATAAACAGCCTACAGAAGAGTCCAAAAGTCATTTGAGGAGTATGTAGTCTGGATAATGTAGGATATTGTATTTAATAACACTGGATATGCCAGTGGGGCTGGTTTTCCTGAAAGAAAAGCATTCAAAATCTGTGGTTATAACCTCCCACCTTCATCTTCTTTGAGACAAAATATTTGCAGTAAGTAGGTAGATGAATCCAAGGCCTCACACAGGCATAAAGCCATTCATTCTATCACAAAGCCACATTCCCAGAAGCCAACACATTCTTTCTATTTTACTTTTTTAATTTTTTTTTTTTTAGTGAATCACCGTGAGATACAGTTACAGACTTGCAAACTTTCGTACTTACATTTCAGTCACATAATGATTGAGTACCCATCCCTCCACCGGTGCCCATTCTCCACCACCAATGTTCCCAGTATCCCTCCCACCATCCCCACCCCATTCCCCCCCAACTCCCCCACCTCTGTAGCAGGCACATTCCCTTTTACTCTTTCTCTCCTTTGGGGTGTTGTGGTTTGCAATGCAGGCATTAAGTGGCCATCATTCTCGGTCTGTAGTCTACTTTTAGCACACATCTCCCATTCTGAGCGGGCCCTCCAAGCATCCTGTACTTGGTGGTCCCTTCTCTATCTGAGCTGCCTTCCCCCCCCCCCGCCCCCCGAGCATGGGAGATCAGCTTCCAAGCCGGCCAAAACATTCTTCCTATGCTGGTCATTGAGTGAATCTTTGTGGAATTTCGTTGGGCCATCTTGTCTCCTTTAGGTTATTTTACTATTTTCAGTTATCTGGCTTTTCAAGTGCTTATTTTTATTCACCTCCTTTCACTCTGCAAATATGTATTTGACCGCGCACTGTGCTCATCCATCAGAGGGATGGATGATGAGCATGTCAGACAGTTTCTGCTCTCCTATGGCCAAAGGACTAGTGAGTCATAATGGGAACAAGCTGCTTTCATCATTGTAGGGTTGACACCTCGCTCACCAGATACTGACTCGATCCTAGAGGTCTTGAAGTTCCCTTCAGTTGTGCAGAATGAATTCTGATGAGGCCACATCTGCACAAATCACAATTCAGCTGGCCACAGAAGCACGGTATTTCTAAGTACTCCCAGGGACTAGCCAATGCACCCACTGAAAAGAGCAAATTCACCATTCAACCCCTTATATAAATAGGCTGCCTGATGTAAGTCCACTAAAATGAACACATAAAATGACACATTTGAAGAAGTTTTGAACTTAGTCTTAGGCTAATTTCCTTCCCAGCTAGGGAGTTTTTTTTTCCTTTCCCTTATACATTCCAATAAACCTATCCCCCAAAAAATTACTACTTTGCAACAACTTCCAAATGAGAACTTGAGATTACTAAGTCAATAAATCCTTTAGCTTTCTTCATTTATTCTATGAGCTAGAATTGTGTTCACTTAGCCAGTCCTGGTGTGACATGCATACTGTGGCAAATATCAGAATAAACAGGAAGTGAGTGCTGTCCTCACCTTCTCATGGGTTAGTACATAACCTCCTTTCTACTAAATTTTCATTTCTTTTTTTGTTTTTTCCTTTTGGGGTCACACCCGACGATGCACAGGGGTTACTCCTGGTTCTGCACTCAGGAATTACCCTTGGCAGTGCTCAGGGGACCATATGGGATGCTGGGATTCGAACCCAGGTTGGCCGAGTGCAAGGCAAATGCCCTGCCCACTCTGCTATCACTCCAGCCCCTCTACTAAATTTTCAGACTCGAGTTTATTCAAGTTCTAGCTCCATCATTGACAAGATATAGTAGAATAAAACAAATTATTCTACTCCAGCAGTAAGATGAGAAAACTGATTGCTAGAGTTTGAGATTTATAGAGAAATAACTATAATTTTTCTTGGGAAGCTCTTACTTCAATGGCAGGTAATCGGCATAAGTTACCAAAAGCGGTACCATCAAGGAGGTGATAGATAGTAATATCGGTAGTAATACCCGTGTTCAGGTTAATGGTTAACAGTATCATGTTTTTGTTGTTGCTATTTCAAATTCTTTCTAGTCATCTCTGAGTCAAATGAATACAGAATTGCTACAAGATCATAATTTCACATATACTACATTCATTTGTAGCTAAACATTAAAGTATTTCTTATTTAAAATAGAACTTACATTTAATTCCTTTTCATGCCCACAAAAAATCAGCAAATATATTTTCTCTGAAATATATCTATTCTCTTTTATAAATCAGCTAGTTTTTTTAAATTCAGTTTGGTTTCTTCTCTTTCATAGACATTATTTTTCTTTTTGGGTCACACCCACCCAACAATGCTCAAGAACTACTATTGGCATTTCTTGGAGGACCATATGGAATGCCAAGGATTGAACCTGGGTCAGCTGCTTGCAAGACAAATACCCTACTCATTGTACTATTGCTCCAGCTGTCCTTTCATAAACTTACACCATCAAATAAGTAATGTTTTGTTTTATTCTCGTAAAGTAGGCAGGTGTGGTTTAAAATTTCTCTTTTTCACCACTGCTAAATGTACTGTTCAGTGGCATTAAGTATATTCAGACTGTAGAACAACCACTGTCTCAATCCATCTCTAGAATTTTTTCACCTCAAACTGAAAAGCTATACAATTAAATACTCATCTTCTCCTTTCTATAGCCCTGGGTAACCTCTATTTGAATTTATGTACCTGTGGATTTGACTACTCTGGGTTTCTCATATAGGTAGGATAATATAATGACTTTTCTTTTGTGTCTGGCTATTTGGCTTTTTTATGTGGCATTATATATGTTATATATAATGTATGTATAAATAGATATACATAATAATATGTGTGTATATAAATATATACATATGTGTGTTATACATAAATAATATTATATATAGACCTTTTTCTGAAAGAGTCCATAGGTTTTATCAAATTCTAAATGAGTCTCTTGACTCATGAAAAGTTTAAAATCGCTTGAATAAAATTAAATTGACACTCTTAAATGAAAATATTCAGACCAGACACAAAATACAACCAAGAAAGTAACACTTTGGCTGTAAGACCACCTGTGGCTCACAAAGAGTCTTTGTTGGAGTTTTGCCCACGACCTAATTCCCAAAGTAAGAGGAGATGAGTCAATATTTGGTTAAGGAATTTGAGAGATGAATGCAAGCAACTTTGAGATTTCAGCAATCCCTCTATCAGACAAGTATTTGTGTAGCAACTGTATCACTGTCATCCCATTGCTCATCGATTTGCTTGAGTGGGCACCAGTAATGTCTCCATTACGAGACTTGTTACTTTTTTTTTTGGCATGTCGAATACGCCACGGGTAGCTTGTCAGGCTCTGCTGTACAGGAAGAGATACTCTCTGTAGCTTGCTGGGCTCTCCAAGAGGGGCATAGGAATCAAACCTAGGTTGGCCATGTGCAAGGCAAATGCCCTACAGCAAGTGAATATTAAATATGTCTGATGAAAAATTCTTGCAATAAATTCCTTTTAAAGCACTTGAAAATTCAATGTTTGCAAAGTCTCTTTGTGAAAACCTAAGATCAATTGCAAGAATAATAATAGTTTTCATTGTGATCCCTCTAATTTAATGGCCAAAAGAAAATAGCCAAATAAAACAGTCAAACTTTTTCTTATTTAAAATGCAATTATTGGAAATGACGGTGTGGCCAAGTGGCAGTATGCATGCTTTGCGTGTATGAGGCTCCGAGTTCAATTCCCAGCACCCAAAAGTAAAAGGGCAATTTTTGAGTATTGTGTGATATAGACTAAATTATATCCTCCCAAAATTCAGATTATTAGGCTTTAACTCTTGAACAGCAAAACTGCATTCCGATACAGGGTCTTTAAGGAAAAGGTTAATGAGGGTGAAGCCCTACTCCAACAGAACTAGTGTCTTCATAGGAAGAGCAAGAGGTTGGGGTTGGAGTAATAGTACAGAGGGAAGGGCTCATGCCTTGTACGTAACCAACCTGGGTTCAATATCCAGCACCTCATATGGTCCCCCAAGTCCCACCAGGAGTGATCCCTGACCACACAACCAGAAATCAACACTGAGTACCATTTCAGGAAAGAGGAGGAGGAGGAGGTGGAGGAGGAGGAGGAAGGGGAGAAGGAGGAGAAGGGGGAGAGGAGGAAGAAGTGGAGGAGGGGGAGGAGGAGGGGGGGAGGAGGAGAAAACAAATATGTCCAGATCTTGACCTTGGACTTCCACCCCCTATAACTGAGTGGGGTGGGGAAGTCTATTGCTTAAGAAGTCTTGTCTGGTATTTAGTTATGAGAGCCCTAGTTGACTCACACATTTTACTCTACAAACTATGTCATAGTTGGAGTTCCTAGGTTAGAAGTAGGTGTGAGCTAATTATCCAGATCACTGACCAGACATTAAAGCATTTTGAGATTACTATAACAACTTTTGCATAAAATGGTGCCTGGGGTAAATTCTTTTGTGTGGTCCATTAGGAAAGAGAATATTTGCCTATCTGTAGATCAGTTTTTCCTGTGAGTTTTGCATGTATATCCCTGTTATAGAGCATAGTGGTGGAATGCTGGTTGGTGTCACTCAAAAATGTTAAAGCTAGAATTTTCAAAGCTTGGTATATTTTGAAACATTCACTATTTCTGTTCCCATTTGTTTGATTTATAGCAGAAGGTAAGGAAGAGGATGGGAATATTTTACTCCTATTCAGTTTTGTCCTCTACAAAATAGAAATGATGTGACATCACAATCCAAGGCCCATATACAACTATTGCAAGAAAGTAGTTATCCATAAAAGAAACTTTATTATATTACAGTTTCATACCTCAAATAGCTTGAAATGTTTACCTTTTCCTCTGGTAAAGACCTAATCCACTTCTTTTAACATGCTGACTCTTGTATAACAGTCAGGACAGTTACACTAGAAAGCTCAGAAAAATAAGATAATTTGCTGACCTTCATAGGAGGGATGGCTATTAGGCACAAGAATGAGTTCAAGAGAATCTGCTTCTTTAGGGAGCTTGAAAAGCTAATCATTATCTCAGGGATTTTCTGCAATTCTGTCCAAGGTCAAAGCGTTGCATTCATGCACCCTATGATTTAGGTGCAGATCTTCATTAACTAACGGCCCTGAATTTTATGCAAGAACCTAATATCTCAATCAATATTAAACTTTAAAACCTGCCCACTCTTCAGCAATCTGAGCTGAATTCCAAAGAAGCGCATTGGGTGAGTAACTTTTCAAGTACTAAAAAATGTTGCTTGACTTTCAATGTCTATGGCTGTTGCCCTTGGCTTTGAAGAGAATGTTGATAGTGGCCTGTGATGACCATGGTGAACTGGCAACATATATTTGATGTATTGGCAATTCATAAATGAACCTGATGATTGGAGAAAATGCTGGGACTCATGAAATAGCACTTCAGAAAAAAAGAATGATGGGAATATTAAATGTCAAGACATTAGAACATTTGTCTAATGTCCTAATGAGATGCTTGCCAGCCCTAAGAGAATGAGTAGGAAGGGATAGCGGGGTTCCATATCCTGAGTGACGGTATCAGAAGAGGTTGGCCACACATTTTCAGTTTACAATCTGCTCTGGGCTTCCTTCCATAACCCCTGTTGAAATAGACCCTGCTTCCTTCCTAGCATATAAACACCTTTCTCCTGGGACTTGCCTTGGCCATCAAGGCCTTGAGTCAGTGCTCTCTGCTTATAAACCTCTAAACGCGGGTGTGGTTTGTGTTACTGGGAGCAGAGGGTCAGTTCTTCCTGTTTCCTGCTCTCCACAGAATACAAGAAAACTTTTATTAACTCCTGGCACTTAGCCTTTCCTGATTTCCAGATATCCTTTGTCACACTCTTCCTGGGGCTATTCTTGACCACACACTGTAAAATCAGATCTCCTTCTTTCTCCTCCTGGCCACGATTCATTGACTCATCTGAGCTTGTGATCTGGTAGGGACAAAAGCAGAGCACAAACAAACCTGTTCATTACCTAAACTACTACTCCTCACAGATTTTTTACAATCCTGATTTCCCGTGTCTGGCAGGGCATATGATATTTTCCCCCTAACATGTTCACCATAACAGTTGACTATTGTCACCTAAGGTTTTCCCAGCCAAGTTTATTATTGGTGTCACGCACACATGCACACACACACACAGGCATGCACATGCACATACATGCACACACATGCACACACATACACACACATGCACACACGCACACACATGCACACACACACATGCGCGTACACAACTTTAGACTGTGGCTCTTCTCCAAAAGAGTTCTTGTGAAAGGATTGTACTAAAGCATTTCCTTCCTGACTTTCTGAAATTACAATATCCATACTTAAGGAAGATAACCATTCTTAAGGAGAAAACTTCAGACTAAAAAAAATTACAGTTACAAAGAATTCCTATTCATACTTTTGTCGTTTCAAAAGATCAAAACATTTCTATAATCTCTGTTTTGCAAAGACTACCTCTCTGTTGGATGCAAAGGAGGCATCTCCTATTAAACAATATAGATCAGAAGAGGCCAAGATAAAGTTATTACTGTAGAGCCTGTATGTGGCTCCATCGTAGAGTTCTGATGTGTGAGACCCTAGGTTCAGTCCTTTATACAATAATCTGACATCTACCCCCCAAAAAAATTCATTTGAAGAGATAGATAAACACCTATGTTTATTGCAATTCCCAGTATAATAACCAGAATGTGGAAACACACCAAATATCCAAATGGCAAATGACTGGATAAAGAAATTGTGGTATGCAAAGACAATGAAATACTATGCAGCTGTCAGGAAAGATTAAACCACATAGCTTTCTGCAGTGTGGATGGAGCTTGAGGATATCATGTCAAACAAAATAAATTGGAGGAAGGACAATGACCAGATGAACTTACTCATATGTAGAATACTCAGACAAAGGAAGGGGATAGACTATATCAAACAATGACAAATTCTTGGCCTGGGATTACAAAACTCAAATTACCAAGAAGTAGTGAGAAGGTTAAGGGGAATGAAGAGGTAGAATGTCGTCCTGTTGCTCATCGAATTGATTGAGACCAGTTACGTTTCCATTGTGAGACTTGTTGTTACTGTTTTTGGCATATCGAATACGTCACGGGTAGATTGCCAGGCTCTGTCGTGCAGACGGGATACTCTCGGTAGCTTGCTGGGCTCTCCGAGAGGGATAGAGGAATAAAGCCCGGGTGGGCTGCGTGCAAGGCAAATGCCCTACCTGCTGTGCTATCGCTCCAGTCCAGGAGCGATACCAGGATCCAATACCAGGTTAGCCAGGTTAAGAGAGTTAATCAAGAACAATACAATTAAACCAAGATTTTTTTTTTTTTTTTGCTTTTCTATAGAGGGTTAGAATGAGTAGATCGTGTTTTTTTTAAAAAATTACTTTTTGGACAATGTAGTGCTTAAGAGGTAGAATAAAAGTAAAATATGGACATGGGTAGAGAGTATTAAATATTGTGGTGCTGGTGAGGGTGAGTAACTATATGATAATAACTAATACCATAAACATTAGTATATATTGGGCTGGAGCGACAGTGTAGCGGGTCGGGCGTTCACCTTGTACACGGCCAACCTGAGAGCCTGGCAAGCTACTGAGAGTATCTCACCCGCATGGTGGGGCCTGGCAAGCTACCCGTGGTGTATTTGATATGCCAAAAACCAGTAACAAGTCTCAAGTAACAAGGCATTACTGGTGCCCGCTTGAGCAAATCGATGAGCAACGGGATGACAGTGATTGGCAGTGATTGACAGTCAACATAATACCTAAACTAGAATGAAAAAATTTTCAATGATTTAAATGATTTTAAATGATCAATTTTTTAAAAAATCACCACTCTTCTGCCATTTTCTGAATTATCAGAAAATTTAAACATTTTCAATGACACATCACTGTTTTACAATACTATGGAAATAGGGAGTTTTAGCTTCACATTTCTATTTCTCTATAACTGCTTCCATTTCCATCATCAAAGCTCCAAGACCATGCCACCACCACAGAGACACATCTGCTCATTCATTCTGTCCTCTCTCCTAACCACCATAGCTTTTATGCAATCTAGGAGTTTATTTTGTTTCATACCAGTTCATTTGCTTCATTAGTAATATTCCACAGATGACTGAAACTAATGATCACGTTTCGTTTCCCTAGTTAACATAGCAAATCACCTCCAGTTTCATCTATTTTGCCCCCAAAGGCACAATTTCATCTTTTTTAATGGCAGAGTAGTATTCCAGTGTGCAAACACATTATAGCTTCTTTATCTAATCATCTGTTGATGATCATTTAGATTGATTCCATATTCTTCTATTGTGAATAATGCTGTTATGAACATAAGACAAATATCCTTTCAATTATTGTTTCCAAATCCTTCAGATAAATGCCTCAAAGTAGTTCAGCTTATCAAAGGTCCCTGAGAAAGAGAGTGATTTTCTTTCTATCGCTGCTTCAATTTAGATCAGATTGCAACCCAGATTTGGACTGGACTCTGCTTTTCTAAACCCAAAGACTGACAAGCCTCTTTGTTATCTATAATTCCTATGTTCTCATGAAACTCTTTGCCACCATCTAGCAGCCAAAATTTCATAGTTCTGCTGAATAAATTAGAGCCATTACATTATGTGGTTTTGAGAACGTGGGTCTAGGGATCAGAGACGCAGTGACAAATCCTGCCTGCCATCTGCTGGATAAACCACTTGCTTTCCCAGAGCCTCCAGTGCAAACAGGAGCAAATCACAGTCAGCTGGATAGTGTTGCCAATGAAGTGAAATGGTAGTTGTGGAAGCACCCAGTGTCTATGAAGCGGTTCCTCTAATCGTTCTCATCTCTCAGAAACAAGCTGCTTATCTTAACCCCATTAAGAAGTGGTTTTCTCATACATCAAGTTTCACACAAATCTGCCGCTGCATCTCTTTGTGAAAATCGAACTGTTTCTGGCAAATAACCCTTGAACTCTAAAGTCCTGTTCTTAAATTGGATTTGTTTTACAAACAACAGTCATAATGTTTTACTTTAAGGAGCATGACATAGATTTAGAAAAAGACTATTTAGAGTAGATGCATATAAATCTGGGGTCCTATTTCTATCATGGGCTCCTTTTGTTATTGCATAATCTCAATCAGACTCTTGAAATTAATGAGGGAAATAAGGTCTTGATCAATGTGTACAAATTTCAGTTTATAAGATGAATGAGTTCTTGTGATCTAATGCACAAATTTGTATCTACACTGTATAATTTTGTGGTCTAGACTTAGTAATAATTAAAAAGAGTAGATCTTAAATGCGATTGTCACAAAAATAGAATGAAGATCCCAAAAACCCCTCATCTATGCAGTCAACTAGCTTTTAACAAGATTGCCATGATGGCCCAGTGGAGGAGAAGCAAATACATCAACAAATGGTTCTGGGAAATTATATGTTACAGTGAATAGGCTTATTAGGAATAGAGTCTATTCCTGGCTCCAAGCTCACGGTCACACCTGGCGGTGCTCAGGGGACCATATGACATACCAGGGGTCAAACTGGATTTGGCAGCATGTCAGGAGAGAGCCTTAACCCTGTATTCTTATCCTCTCTTACTCTGTAATTAATCATATTAAGATGATGCCATGCTATAGAAGAGATGCCTTTCCAACTGAGTGTTTTTCTTATGAACAGAGAACACCTGAAAATAGACAAGCATACATGGATAATAGAACAAGGGAAAGACACTATCCACAGAGTGAAAGGCAACCTACATAATAGGAAAAAATATCTGAAAGCCACATATCTGATATGGTATTAATATCCAGAAGATAGAAAGAATTACAACTCAGCAACAACGTAAAAATATGAATCAAAATCTAACAAAAATGGGCAAAAATAGACATTTCCCCAAAGAAGAAAGACAAAAGTCCAATACTTTTACATATGTAGCTCAATGTTTAAAAGATAGTAAACCTAGTAAGCAATTGGAGCAATGCAAAACAAAATCAAAAGAAAATATCAATTCATCCCCACTTGGATGACTACTATTAAGAACTAAAAACAGGGGCCGGAGCGATAGCACAGCGGGTAGGGCATTTGCCTTGCACGCGGCCGACCTGGGTTCGATCCCCGGCATCCCATATGGTCCCCCAAGCACTGCCAGGAGCAATTCCTGAGTGCAAAGCCAGGAGTAACCCCTGAGCATTGCTGGGTGTGACCCAAAAAGCAAAAAAAAAAAAAAGAACTAAAAACAACACATGTTGTTAAGAATATAAAGAAATTAGAATCATTGCATACTGCTGGTATAATATAAAGTGCTACAAGAGCTACAAAAATAGTGTGCAGTCCCCCCAAAAAACATACATGTGGAATTACAAAATGACCGAAAGTTCCACTCCTAGTCATTAATCCAAAATAATTGAAAACAAGTATGAAGACAGACATTCACAGAACCGTTATTCATAATAGCCCAAATGTAGAAACAACCCAAGTATTATCAATGGATGAGTGAGTAAACAAAGTGTAGAAGATGGATGAAAAATGATTAGCTAGAGATACACATGCATACATGCACTATATACAATGGAATTATTCATCCTTAAGAGGAACAAAGTTACGACACCTGCAACAATATGGATAAAGCTTGAAAGTATCATGGGGACTAAGCATGATGCAAGAGGAGAACCATGACATTGTCCCACCTAACTACCTGAGACAGGTAAATTAATATTAAATAGAAATTACCCGAAGTAGACGTGGAAAGTTTACTACTAAATAAATACAAGTTTGTTGTGGGTAATGAGAATGTTCAGAAATAGACTGTGGTGATTGTTTATACTGAATTTTGAGTGTATTCGAAGCCATTGAGTTGTACGCTTTAAAATGGGTAAAAGATAACTCATTGGGTTTAGTATGTGCTTTGCATGTAGGAAATCCAGTTTCAACATCCAAACCCACGTGATTCCCTAAGCATAGCAGGAATAAGTAGGAATCTGAGCACAGAGCCAGGAGTGGCCCCCCATATGCCACCAGGTGTGTCTCCTCCCCCCCAAAAAATGGCTAAACAGCACACTTCATATTGTATATATTTTACCATGTTAAACAAAAACAGGCAGAAACGCTGAAGATGTTGTTGTGAGACTAGAATGAAGGAAAGAGTGGGGCAAGGGCTACTTGATTAGAGGGGTGTGTGTGTGTGTGTGTGTGTGTGTGTGTGTGTGTGTGTGTGTGTGTGTGTGTTGGGGGGTGGAGGCGGGGAGAAACCAATGGTACCAGGGCGAGATCCTGACTTATGTCATTAACAGGTGATCCGAAGGAAGACTGGCAGGTGAGCCACAGCCAATGCAGGCAAAGTCCCATCCTATTCTCAGACCTCCCCTGGGACAACGCATGGTGTAATAGAAATGTTCCGGAGAGTGACATCACCCCATTTTCCAGCACACTGGATCAGTTGAATAATGAAATTCACAGGTAGCAGCAAGCCTTGCTGACCACCTAGGGTGCACTAGATGCCGTGCTAAGTAAGCACTGTGCAGGTATCCTTTTAGTCTTCACAATCACCCTCAGAGGCATGTTTGCCCTCCTTTCATCAACCTTCTGCTCCACCCGATTGTGGGTAGTTCCCTCAGAAACACCTCACACAGTCAAATTTCCACATCCGTGTTCCTTTCCACCCCCAAAGACTGCAGTGTCCTTCCCAGCCGCTCCTGGCTAGATTTCCTTCCACTCGCCCTTCCAAGCCTTTTCCAGTGTCATCAGTGCTGCTAAGTGTTCCGTGTGGTCCAAGTCAGAATGGGTCATTTCCTCTTCAGCGCTCACCCAGCACTGAGCAATCAAACAATAACATCTCAGAGCTGAGGGCTCCGCACCGCACTTGGAGGCTGCTGTAGAACTCCAGCTGTTCCCTCCATCTCTGACTCTCCCCCAGGTGACTCTCAGAGCCGTTCCCATTGAGAAGCACTCTTTAAATGTTGAAGGGGTCCCCCCTCCAAAGTCAGAAAATGAGTATCAACAAGCTACATCGAGGTTGTAGGAAACTAGCTTCATGCTCGCTGAGCATCAGATTTGCTAATTCCCTTCCATTCTCTCTCCAAACCACCCTGGCAACTTTTTTTCTGAATGCTGCACCTGGTTTCACCTTCTAAACTTGGCCTCTGTCCATCAAAGGAGAGCAGCCTTTTACCCTATAAAAGCCCGTTAATTTTGGACACCTCAAGTCTTTCTTCCATTCAAGTGTTCCCTAATGTCCTCACTAAACCAAAACCAGCACAAAGGAGAAAACTGACTTTTTTTACTTCTTTTCATAGTATCTAGTGCAGTGCCTGGGCCGGAGAAGGTACTTTACGAATTGGTAAATCACGAACCCTCTTTCCTCTTAAAGGAGCCCCCAACTTCTGAGAGAGGGATTAGCAGAGCTTGCTCTCTCTCATTTGCTAAACTTGGACTAGTTTCTCTTCAATAATCAGTTAAATTATGTCTGCTTCCCCCCACCACTACGACTAATCACCTTGACATCTGCACCCCACTCCCCTTATCATGTAATTCTTTCTGCACTGGCGAAGGGGGGTGGGGAGATAAAACTAAGCCTGCCTTCTCTTGCATACCTAAGAAATCTTTCACTTTCTGCCAGACCTTTTCCAAAACCTCACCCAAAAGGAGATTAGTTCTGCAAACCTGCAGGCATGAAGAGGCCCTCCACTCATTTTTCTCTAGCCCCCCCCCCCCCCGCCCAAGCACCACCATTCTTGCTAATTCTGTGCAGTTATTTTGGGATCCCTCTCCACAACCTTCATGACATTTTCATGTTCAGGTCCTAAAGTTGGATATAAAAAAAAGGAATTAAAATAATCTATTCTACCATGGGTTTCTGCAGCTTTCCACAGGCTAGAGTTGGGGTGCGTGTGCCTAGTTGGATTGCTTTGCCCTGGACCATGAACACAGTGCCATGTCAGAAAAGTCATGTTAATGTCTAGGCTTGTGGGATGTGCATTTTTCTTTTCATTGACATCACTTAGGTTGACAGGATGGAATCTTAGGGGTTCGCTTCATACTTCAATCTATATGCAATACCTCTCCCTCCACTAAAGTCCCAGTGTCTTGTTTCCATGTTTTTCTTTAAATTTTTTGCAACAAATACGTTGGAATTAGCCTCAGCTCCCCCGATTCACTCGCTGATTTGGATGCAGCCACATCTGCGGGCTGGTGGCGCAGACAACATCGGGTACCGAGGAAGAGAGAAGCAAGCGACAGGCAGCTTGCGCCCAGGTGTCTCCTGCATCCTTGATCAAACCCTCACCACTTCCTCTCTGGCACAACTGGGTGCTGCAATTTTCACAGATGCCGACAATCTCCCTTTGAAATGTGAAAGTTGGCTTCCAGAGTGTCTCGTCCCATTGTGGACACAGATGCCAGCTTAATGAGAAGTTAGAAACGTTCAGGAGTTGAGACCAGGGTTTCCTCCCTCGGGCAAACTCTCTTCGGAGCTCATAGCACTGGGGAACAAAACGGGGCTTTGCTGACTGGCTAGAGTAGGGATCCACTGCAGAGCCGGCCGCGGGTCGCTGGATGTTCTTCTCTGCACCTCTTCTTCCTTTTGCAACAGCAGAGTCCCTGGGAGAGGGAGTGACATGACCACTGGCGGAGAACAAAGACTATAAAAAGCAGATGCTCTCCCCCATCCCCCACCCCCTGTGTAGGTTGAGCATCCATCCCGTTAGGTGAAAGGAACTTGAGGATGCAGAGACACCTTTGGCCCATGCTACTTCTTCAAAAAGCACGTGTGTGGGTGTTAAATGGCCCGGGAATAAAAGGGCTGCCCCCGCCACCCCAACCTGTCAGACAGCTCTCTGGGTGAAAGACGGCCTTAGAAAGGCCACACACTGGCCTCAGATAAGGCGATCAAATGGGAGCTTTGCAGAGTTTGGCCGGCTCCAGGCAGAGAAAGCAAAAGGAAACTTGGCCTTGGCTCTCTCGCATCCTTTTTCAACTGATTTTACAAGAGGATGGATTTCTTTCCCTGGTAATTGGGGACATTGGCTCCCTGGGGACTCAGTTTCAATTTCCCTTGACTCCTGGCCACCAGAAAGCCAGATTCCCCTAAATCTACTATTTGGAAAAAGCAGGGGGAAGAAAAAGAAAAGGTGAGAAATGGATTACATTCTGAAAGAAGTAAACATGTGCCTACAAGACTATTTAGGTTATTTTACACTGGACCCCATTTGCCATTTGCCATCTTGTACCCGTATTTGTTGCTCTTCTTTGGGAGGGGTGCGTTTACACCTATTGATGCTCAGAAATTATTCCTGACTCTGCTCTCACGGATAATTCCTGGTGGTGCTCAGGGGACTGTATGGGATGCCTGGTATCGAACCCGGGTCAGCTGTATGCAAGGCAAGGGCCTTTCCTGCTACATTATGTCTCTAGCCCCTGCTGCTCCAGGACAGAGACTGACAGTAGAGATAGAAGTAGAAGTCGTGGAAGATGAACCAATACTGTTTCCAAATGCTCTGAATAAGGAAACTGGGCACTCCGCTGTGGATTCTCTCCTGAATGATTTCTACTCTATCAGAGTACAAATTATGAAAGAATTCCCTCTGCCCATCCCATATAAGCATATAAGCACCTCTGCTTCTTTCACAATACCCAGAAAATCTCGTAACTACTTGCTCTCCGCTTCACTGCCCAACCCTCGTAGGAGAAGGACAATTTAGGTACCCTCTATCCTGGAGATTCCTAACTTTCTTATTCCTTCTGGGCAAAAGGACCTTAACTAGAGTGATCACTTGCTTACACCCTGTTCTTGTGTCTATTACTTGGTATTGTTATTTGGTTTGGGGGAGGTCACACCCAGCTGTACTCAGGACTTATTTTTGATCCTGCACTCAGGAATCACTTCTGCTGGGGCTCAGAGAACCATATGGGATGTTGGGGCTCAAACCCAGCTCTGAACGTTCAAGGCAAGCACCCTCCCTACTGTAGTATCACTCTGGCCCTCTTGTGTCTTTTTTTTTTTTTTTACTTTTTGGGTCACACCGAGCAATGCAAAGGTGTTACTCCTGGCTCTGCACTCAAGAATTACTCCTGTAGGTGCTCAGGGGACCATATGGGGTGCTGGGAATCAAACCCGGGTTGGCCGCTTGCAAGACAAATGCCCTACCCGCTGTGCTATTGCTCCAGCCCCGCTTGTGTCTAGTGTCTATTATTAACTCTATACGAAGAGAGTCTTGAAATCTAGGACTGTATAAAGGCATCAAAAGGATAGAGAAATGAGGCTTATCTATCCAATTTATGAGTCACCAACTATAATGCTATCTGCTTCTTCCACAGGAGGTGGTTCTGGTGCCAACACTGTAGCACTATACCACTGTCATCCCACTGTTTATCTATTTGCTCGAGCGGGCACCAGTAACATCTCCATTGTGCGACTTGTTACTGTTTTGGCATAGTGAATACGCCACAGGTAGACATGCAGGCGAGATACTCTAGGTAGCTTGCCGGGCTCTCCAAGAGGGACAGAGGATTCGAACCCGGATCAGCCGCATGCAAGGCAAATGCCCTACCCACTTTGCTATTGCTCCAGTCCCTGGTGCCAACAAAAATCAAGAAAATCTTCAAGAAGGAAGATGTGACAAGGGGACATGTCCATGTCCAAACTCTTAGTTGTTGCCCTTTCCGCTATTTCCATCTTTCACCATTTAATCTTTCCCAGCACTAACTACTCTGTACCTGACATTAGTGTTCATAGACTACCCAGAATGTGCAGGGGGTTTTTTTCTATTCAGTAATCTTTCGAACTTCAGATTTTCCATAGAAAATCTTTTGAATTACACTGATAATATTGTTTTGACTGCTTGCACCAAAACTCTAAAGAAATATTTTTCACTCTGGAAAAATGCTTAATGCCGCGGCCCGTGCGGCCAACTTGAACCTCGGCCGAAGAGAGGGAATGAGAGTTGAGTGGGCTAGGGAGGACTGCATGCAATATACGGCATACAGCAAGCTTATTGAAATCCAAACGGGGTTATATAGTCTTGTTTTAGCAACGATCAGCAGGTTACATAAGTGGCATAAACATTATTAATCAAGCGGTGCAGGCAACTTTATTTTTGCCAATGTTACTTGTTTTTCGGTTCCTTCTCTCAGCCTTGAGAAACATGGGAAAACAGATGTGGCCTTGAGCATGGCCATGGCAGATACGAGCCAATCCTCCCTTCAGCCTCCTCTTGAGTCCAGCTGCCAGAGCATGGTGGCCCTTCAACTTTTCTCACGAGGCAGGTCACCAGAGCATGGTGGCCCTTCGACCCCCTTTCCAGGCTGGCCACCAGAGCATGGTGGCCCTTCGGCCACCTGTCAAGGTCAGCTGTCAGGGGATGACTCGCCCTCACGCCAAGTTTCTCCATACCCATTCCCGTTTACAGGAACTAAGGTAGGGAGTGCCTAGGCCCCCTCCTCACCCAGTCCCTGTTTACAGGGACAGAGGCAGGGGGTGCCTAGGCCCGTCCCCAACAGCTTAAGTCTTGATACCAGGAGATCAGAACCATTTCATGAACTGGAACTTAGGGTCCCCATGAGCTGCAGAGAACTATGCAGAGCTCAGCTACAGACTCTCTCCCACCACACACTTGGCCCACCTCACCCGCTCGAGATTTCATCTCTCTCCCAACGGAGGGGTAATGGTAGAAGATGTCTTACAGTAGAAAAATAACCTATTCTGAGGACAGAGTTGAATCTTGTGCTTGCCACGTGTTCCTTTGCTGCCCTCGGCTGTGGCTTAGCTAGTTAACCAACTCATGGCCGACACAGTCTTCTAAACTTGGTTCTCTTGAATTTACTCTATATTGTTCTCTATATGCTTCATGTGCTTTGAAGGTATATGCAGCAAGCATGGGGCCACGGGGACCGAGCTGAGGCTGGACATCTGTGTCAACAAACCTGTGGGTTTTTTATCTTTTTGGGTCACACCCGGCAATGCACAGGGGTTACTCCTGGATCTGCACTCAGGAATTACTCCTGGCGATGCTCAGGGGACCATATGGGATGCTGGTAATCGAACCCAGGTCGGCCGGATGCAAGACAAACGCCCTACACGTTGTGCTTTCACTTCAACTCCTTAATAAACCTGTTATGGGGTGGGGGGAGACCAAATATACACCAGATTCTCCGGATCTAGGGGTACAACAGGAGAAAGACACTCCCGACCTCACTTCCTTCTTCCTTCCACAGATTCGAAACGTGGCAGCCAACCTCTGCATCGACAGCAAGCACGGGGCCACGGGGACCGAGCTGAGGCTGGACATCTGTGTCAAGGATGGGTCTGAAAGGACGTGGTCTCACGAGCAGGTGGGGATGTCGCTCCCGGAAGTCATGGGAGGTGGGGTGGGAGGAGCTGAGACAACCACGAGGTTCTCCAGCAGGGGCCTGGGAGGCTCAGGGAAGACTCGAATAATCTCACTAACCAGCTCTGTGCTGAAGGGACTTGTTCAGCCTCTGTTTCTCCTGGGGGCAGCTGTGGAATGGGTGCTTTCAATAATGGGGAGAAGGAGGGAGGCGGAGTGAAGTACAAAAGATCTGGTGCTTGCCATGCACGTGGCCAAACTCTTCTATCCTCAGCAGTCCATATGGCTCCCCAAGCCCACCAGGAGAGATCCCTGAGCACAGAGTCAGGAGTAAGCACTCAGCACCACCAGGTGTGGCCCCTAAACAAAGAAAATAATAGGCAGGAGGTTTGCTCTTTAAGGCACTTCACTTACCTATCTCTATGTCTCTGCTTTTGCCACTCTGGAGAAGTCCGTGTTCTCTCAAAGTCTTTTTTTTTTCTTTTTGGGTCACACCCAGCAGTGCACAGGGGTTACTCCCGGCTCTGCAGTCAGGAATTACTCCTGGCGGTGCTTGGGGGACCGTATGGTATGCTGGGAATCGGACCCGGGTCGGCCGCGTGCAAGACAAATGCCCTACCGGCTGTGCTATCGCTCCAGCCCCCCCCCCCCCCGTGTTCTCTCTCTCTTGAACACGTATTTCTTCTCTTTTTTCTCCCCACACACTTTTCTAAGGAAGTTTCTACCCAAAACGATCTTGCTTCAACGAAATTAATAAACTAAAATAAAAGGAGTGTAAGAAGTATTGATTGTGACCCTTGTCGTCTAGTTCCCTTCCCAGAATGAGCGTTTGACGGACAGTCCTGTGGAGGACCGTGGCTCTGCCTCAGAACTCATGCTTTATCTTTCTTTTCATGGAAGGCTCTTTGTTCTCTAAGTCTGGGGGACTTTCAAAATCTTATTTTCCCCCTCTGCACTCCATTGAAAAGCATGAATACATTGCCTGTTCCTCTCACTGCAGTAGCTTAGAATCTTACACATAAAAGATAACTTTGAAAAAAATAATACCCTGATATCTGTGGGATGCCTCAAGACTATTTATTGATTTTGACTGTAAAGTATTTCCATGCAAGTAAGTTCCTGAGTGAGATGGGATTCCTAACAAACTTGGAAACTTCCATTCCGGGTAAGAAATGCTTTCCTCATTCCCTGGGACCTGCAAAGGAGAAAATATAGAATTGTGTCCTCCTCATTTTAGTGTTTTAATTTTACACCATAGAGTATTTCAAATAGGAAGTGCTATGCTTATTGAAACTGGCGTGCACACTGAGCCCAAGGAATTCATGCAGCTCTATAGCAATCACCAGAGTTTCGTAAAAAGAATAAAATCTACCGGTCCAGTGAAAGCCTCTGCCATATCCTGTTTCCCCACCTCCCCTGCTATTTCCCAAGATCGGGGCAGTGAGGAGCACAGCTTCACTTATTGCCACCTCCTTCATTACCCAACTTGCATATTAAATGGGTAAAGAAAAGGTGTTCAGAGACCTTAAAGAGTTATTCAGAGACACTGAAAATTAGCTTTTGGCAATTCCCTCTCCCCGTCACCTTGACCCCAGAGCCCCATGTCTTCTTCCTGTGTCACACAGCAGCCTAACTCAGGAGAGAAGATCTAGTTCAGGTCCCTGGTCCAGTTCAGAAGTAATTCAACCCACCATGGAATCAACGTTTCCCCTCTTCTGGTGGCTGAGCTGGTCCTTGGGTGTTTATCCCACAGCTTCTTGGGGTCTGGGAAGGATCAGCGGACAGGACGGTCTGAGCTTCAACTAGTTGAATCTGTGGGTCCTTGGAAATTACTAAGTCTTTCTGAACCAGAGTTCCTCCCTGTTGAAGCAATGACACTAACATCCACCTCTCAGGCAGGGCTGTTAGGAAAATCAGTTGACTCTGATCGGCAGGGCCCCCCCACACACCATAGTTCCCCCTTGGAAAACTCACCCAGCCAAGCTGTATACCCAAATGCCTGAATCAGGTTTTCTGTTCTTATCCACTGAAATGTTCTGTAATGAAATATATGTCTGATTTAAAAGGTTGCTTGACAGATGAAAACAAATATAAACTGAAGCAATTCTACTGCACACACTGCAGATATTGGTGATTCATTGTTTTACCCCCTGGCAAAAATGCAAATATATATATATATATATATATATACATATATATATATATACACATATATATAAGAGAGGTGTAATTCAGAGAATTGACACCAGAGGGCAGCACTAGACAAGCAGACACCTGCAGACGCGGGCGAACAATACTTGCACCTCCTAGTACAGAGTCTTCCCGGCACATACAAGCATCCGGCTGTTGGGAGACTAAACAAGGTTGAAAGATGTTTTAAAAAATCATATTTGAGATATACATCATTATATACTGACTTGGAAGTTAAAACCTGACATGGTACCCCTTTTCCAGTAATGAATTCTGAGCTTCAGTCCATGTGTTAATGACAAAAATCAAGACCCATTCAACCTGAATATTTCGATTAAAATTCTTGGATAAGTGAAGAAAGATGGAACTCGAACTCGGGACAGCAAAGATCTAGGTGTCCTTTTTCATTCAAATCATCAAAGAAGGGACCCCAGGATAGAACAAGGGTTGGTGCAGGCTTTGCTTGTGCTAGAGCCACTTCCATCCGGTCCCCACACGGTCCCCAGAGCATCTGCGCATCACTGCGTGCACCCTTTGCGTGGATCGGGAAATCCCTGTCCGACAGGACCTGTGCAACGCCCTCATGGAACCCAGGCCAGATTGGCTGAGTATCCCCCAGCCGGGGATCACCTGAGCACTGTTTAAGAGCTCCTCATACCCCCAAAATCTTTTTTTTCCCTAAAAGGAGCATTTAATGGAGTTGAATTATCCTGCTGCCCACAGCCACCTGCCAAAATAGCAAAACTCAACACCAATGAAATCACAGAATGGTCAAACCCAGGAGTTTCTGGGAGTCTCTGGAGCACCTCGTAGGAGAATCTGCGTTTTTGTTGCAGCTGTCTAGACAAAGCAGGTATGGGGTTCCTTCTCCCAGTGCTGTGTGATGGCTTTTAGGGCGCAAAAAAGAAAATAGATAGAGCCCATTTATGGCAAGGCCTGGGAAGATGCTCCCCCCTTCCCAATCTGCCCCCGGGTCTGCAGGAGGGGAAGCTGTAGAGAGGCCACCAGGTGATGGAGATGAGCCGAAAGCCTTGCTCTGAGGTTCCCCGGAGCCTCAGGGAGCCTTGCAGCCAGCCAGCCTGGGTCCTGGAGAGGAAGCAGAGAAACTCTCCCTTTCCACCAGCTAGCAAGCGAGGAGCTGTCCAGACAGACCCAGGAGGAAGCAAGTGGACGCTGTGGGGGTTTCTGCAGCTTTGGGATGCAGCCTCCCTCCCTCCCTCTCAACCACCCGGAGAACAAGCTGCCAGGAGGAATATGCACTCGCTGGATTTCTGCAAAGCAAGCAAAGCAATAAAGTGTAACAACCCCCAGAGAGAGCAATATTGCCAATCCCCTCCAAAGGGCAGCAAGAGGGGGATAGATATCAAGTGAACTAGCAGTCCCACCTGAGTGACCTGATTCATTTCCTGTCGCTAACAGAACGCCCACCGCACAAACCAGTTACCCTGTTACCATTACTGCGGAAAGCTAAGAATTGGGAGTTGTGCATGATCCATTTGCCTCTATTTTTGTTTGTTTGGGGGGGTGACACACGCAACAGTGCTCAGGGCTGACTCCTGATTCTGCATGGTGTGGAAGCCAGCTAGACTGCAGAATATGAGAGAAGGCAGCTTTTTACATGCTGATCCAGCAATCTGCCTCTGAGTCTATTTTGAAGTGTCACTGGAAAGAAGAAAGTAGAGATATTAATATTCATTTACTCTAAAACTGAGGGCTTGGAGTGGAATGGTGGTGGGGTAGGGGGCAGGGGTGCGGGGGAGTTACCGCATTGGAAAAGTAAAATTTAAATATCAATGGTAAGGAATAGATTTACCATATAAATGTTAAATATTTTAGCTAATCTAAATATTGATGGTAAGGACCAGCCCATGGGGAGGGGACAAACTATGGCTATCATGAAAACATCACCCAGTGCAAAGAATAAAAGTTCTGAGACCAGAACAGATTGTTTAGCTTCCGGAATGTAAATTTAACGTGTGAGAGGTTTAATATCAGATTGGATTGATGACCAGGTAATCATAATAATAGCAACAATAATATCTGAAACACTGAGAAGAGTACAGGTTTAGCCATCAGTCTGCAAAGTGAAGAGTGGTTATTACATGTCAGTTTCCACGGGAAAAGGCGTGGGCGTGTGACATTCGAGCATTCAGTGACCGAGAACCGCTTTCCCAAGCTGGATGACAGCAACGGATGGATGAAGGCCCAGAGAAACAGGGCCCCAGGCTGTCCGGTAGTCGGTTTATTTCTCTCTTTTCCCCAGCATAGTCCGATCTCTCCCCCTACAGCACAACTGTAATCAGAGTTTAGTTGTAGTCCCTGTCATCATAGCTCCATCAACTAGGCTCCTCATAGACCTCAAAGTCCTCTGTTTCGTTATCTACTTCCTACTCCCATCATAGTCTCACACTCTTCCACTTCCAGTCATCATCATCACTAGTCCTCCTTCTAGGGCCAAAGTCCCAAAGTCTCAGTTTTCATCCTCCCCTCTTTCCCCTTACAGCATAGTTATATAGAAACCATGAAGGGTTGGGGTACAGTAGGTGGGGTTGAACATAACAACAAATAGACGTAAAGCTGCCACTCCCTCAGGAGGTTAACTCAAGGGCAAAATCTCATCTGAGGGTTCAGCACTCCACATTACGAGGAGATCCGCTCAAGGGCGGGATTCCATCTATGGTGTATTACTTTCTTCTTTCCCAAGCTAGTAATCCATTTAAACCATCTTAGTAAATTTACTTATAATAATTCTAGTCATTTGGTGTGAACACAGTAAGAGGTATATTAAGCTTAAATGTTGGCTCTTCCTGGAGACATCTCGCTATATACTCCAGACCATAGTCCTCAGTCCAGGTTAGTCTTTCCTAAACTCACTAGGGTCCTTAATCAGTTACTTCTTTTTGGATCATGACAGAATTTGTCTATGATCATGCTCTTAACTTATTATTCTTATGGCACTTAGCTTGTCCCCTTTCGATGCCAGTGTAGTTTACAGCTTTCCCTGGGTCCTCCAGTCCCTTCATCAGGACCCTGCTTTGGAGGATGAAAAGAAAGTAAAGGCAACTGAGGTTTAAGTTGGGTAAATATGATGGATGCCCAGGAGTAAATATTATTTGGAGTCAATTAACTCCCATGTTACAAAGCATAGCATCAACTGTCTTCCTGTGTCTATACAAAAAGGACATTGTTAAATAAACCATGTAAATGACATGAAGGAAAGAGAAAGGTACGATTATTAGTGCTTGATGAAACTAGGTGTATCTCAGGGGCACTGTTGTGGGAGTGGCTTAATAAATCTTAAGCTTCCTTCAGGAGGAGCAAGGACAACACAATGTTATACAAAGTTGTGTTGTAATAGCCAACATGGACCTAAATGTCACTAAAAATCCAAGATGAAATTGTGGCAGCCGATTACTCAGTTTCTTTTTTTTTAAGTTTTTACTTAGTTTTAATTGAATCACTGTGAGATAGAGCATTGCAAAATTGTTCATGATGGCATTTCAGTCTTACAATGTTCCAAAACCCATCCCTCCATTAGTGTAATTTCCCAGCACCAGTGTCCCCAGCTTCCCTCCTACCCCTTCAGGTCACCCCCACCCCAGCTTGCCTCTATGGCAGGTACCCTGCTCTCTCTCTTTTCTCTCTCTCTCTCTCTCTCTCTCTCTCTCTCTCTCTCTCTCTCTCGCTCGCTCTCGCTCTCGCTCTTTCTGTCTCTCTCTCTCTCTCTCTCACTTTAGGCATTATGGTTAGCCCCTGCTTGCTAGAACACAGCTATTCTTTTGGACATTAAAAAAAAAAAGAAAAAAGTTCCATTTGCTAAAAAGCAAGCAAAAAAAAATTTTTTTTTGAAAATAAGAAAAGAAAGCATCAAGAGCCACTTAACCTCTGCTGGTCTATTTTTTCTCAACTGCATAATAAGTGACTGTGCTAGACAATAATTACAGTTGATTTCTCTGCCCTTCTATGTGAATTTAAGAGAGAGAAGAGACAGAGAGAGGGGATAAAGAGAAAGAGAGGTGAGAGAGAGGGAAAAAACAGCAGCAGAAAGACAAAGAGAGACATAAATAATCAAGATCATTGTTTTCTGGGGCTGGAGTGATAGCACAGCAGGTAGGGCATTTGCCTTGCACACGGCCAACCCAGGTTCGATTCCCAGCATCCCATATGGTCCCCTGAGCTCCTGAGTGCAGAGCCAGAAGTAACCCCTGTGCATCACCAGGTGTGACCCTAAAAAGCAAAAAAAAAAAAAATCATTGTTTTCTGCTTTGGCTAGGGTGGCTTGTAGAACCATGAAAATAACATATTTAAATAAAATAAAGACTCAGTAATACCAGTGAGTAGTGGGTATGCAGACAGACAACACCAATGGCCTGGATCCGGATATTTCTATTCCAATAAAAGGGAATTAATTGAATCTAAAAGTCATTGAAGCTTGAAAGTTTAAAAATAGTAATTATTATTGATATTGGGGAACTTGTTTCTGTTTGGTGCGAGGGAGATAGAAAAAGAGAAAGAGCAGGTAGAGTGTTCACCTTGTACGTGCCCACCTGGGTTCAATCCCCAGCATCCCATAAGTGCCCCAAGCACCAGCAGGAGTGATTCCTGAGTGAAGAGCCAAGACTAAGCCCTGAGCATAGTATGGCCCCCAAACAGAAATGAATAAATAATTTTTTAAAGAGAGAAGAAGAGAAAGAAAACTTTCTCTCTTACTATGGGTTATAATTCAAAACGTTCTAGAGCATCCTGCAGAATTATTCTTACCAACCCAGCAAGTTAGTTTGTCTGATTTTATTTTATTTTGTTTGTTTTTTTGGGGGGCCCATACCCAGCAGTGCTCAGGGATTACTCTTATGGTACACTCACTTGGTGTACCATAAAGCTCAGGGTATCATATGGGATGCTAGGTAGGCCGCATACGAGGCAAATACCCTATCCATTGTACTTTCTCTCCATCCCCTCATTTGCTCTTTACTCATTAAACTTAGCTTTCATTTAAGTCATCTTTTTAAGAGGTTGAGTTTGGAGACCACAGAGGCTGCTCCTGGCTCCTTGTTCAGAGATCACCACTGACGATGCTCTGGAATTTAAGCCAGAGATATAGTACAGGATTAAAGACACATGGTAGACAAGTTCCATAAAGTCCACACTATCTCTCTGACTTAAGTCAGAGTTTTCAAGTTAGTAGCATCATTCTTTTTCAATTAATCTGCTCGTTCAGGCTGTGTGGAATTTGTCCTGATAAGATTTTATCTAAAGGAAGACTGTAAAGACCTGGGGTCGGAGTGATAGTGCAATGGGTAGAGCACTAGCTGACTGTGCCATGGGTAGAGCACTGCCTGTGCCCCATAGGGTTCCCCAAGTACCGCCAGGAATGGTTCCTGAGAACAGAGCCAGAGGTAACCTCTGAGCATCTCCAGGTGTGGCCCCAAAACAAAACAAAAAGAACCTAAAGGCCTTCAGTAAAAAGTTTCATTCTTTCTCTTCTTTGAGATGGGGGAGAAGAGTTGGGGCCACACCCTGCAGTGCTCAGGACTTACTCCTGGCTCTGTGCTCAGGGATCACACCTGGTGGTGCTCGGGCATTCCTATATGGAGCCAGGGACTAAACCAGGATCAGCTGATGTAAGGCTAGTCCCTAAACCCCTGTCCTATTGCTCCTCCCAAGCCTCATCCCATCTCCCTTATACTTCTCTGGGATCTAACAGAAGCTCCTCATTGCCATTTTCTGGCTATAGTGGCCACAGAACTCTGACATGTGCCTTTTACAGCACCCATGATGCCAAGAAGATCCAGTTCCTTCTTGTAAGTCACAGCACAGGTCTCCAACGCTACCAGACCCACTACCATCGGCTTCAGTCCCTCTCCATTAAAACTCACTCTGGCTTTCTGCTGTTCTTACCCCGTTAGCTCTTCACATTTGGATGGAGAGAAGATGTTCGACCTGGTGAGCCACTGCACACGCGGAAGTTCTGCTTCGATGCCATCTCACACAACAGCCCGGTCACTCTCTACGACTGCCACGGCATGAAGGGCAACCAGTTCTGGGGGTACAGGAAGGTAAGGTGCACACAGAGGAGTTTGGCAGACTGCAGCCACCCCCAAGGTTTTTTTTTTTTTTTTAACTCAGGTTTTATTTTTTTCCTAAATCCACAGTTTGGGTTTGAATGGTTACTCAGACAGCTATAAGTGCAGCTGGGGCACTCGGCAGGTTAGGTTAGACAGATTAGGCAGGTACTTGGGAAACCCAATGGGGCACCAGGCACCGAACCCCAGGTTAGGTGAGAGACAGAGACTTGCTTTGCTCATTATGTGTATGACTGTCGCAGTAAGTTATAATAGAAAGTGGCTTGGAGCCAGACACCAACAGTGCAAGGGAAAGATCTAGTATCAACTTAGACAACTCCCGGAAATAGAACTATAATTCAGGAAACAAACATAAACCTGTAGAAAGTGTAAGAACCTCAATTCACACACGCACAACACAAACTCACACATATTGTCATATCTATTATTTATTTTAGACTCAGACTCGGGGAACTGTCTGGGTTCTGGCAATTACATTTACATAAATATTTATAAACATCCTTGTAGATGGCATTGCTACAATCCTTACACAGGAAGTGGCCCATTTGTATTTTGGCCAAAATTTTACCCAGAGGTAAATTTATTGGGGGCATATAAAAGTTTAAATAACTATAAAGTTAACATCTGGGGATGGAAAAAAATAGCTCAAACACTTTATTGCATTGATAAAATAAAAAACAATTATCTTAAAATATTTTTATTAAATTGTCTTTTTACTATTTGTTTGGGGGTTATACTCCGCTGTGTTAGGGGTATGGCCAGGGTTTATTGCTGACTCTGCACTCAGGGATCTCTCTCAGCAGTGCTCAGGGGATTATGTGGAGTCTGGGGATCGAACTTGGCTTACCACATGCAAGCAAATACACTACCCACTGTGCTATCACTCTGCCCCCTAAGTTGTTTTTCAGAACTGCTTAGAATACCAGGCTTCTTTTTCTTTCTTGTTTCTTACGGCAGGTCTTGCCTGTTAGTTATCAATATTCTAGAAACTTTCCATTCTGCCCCTCCAGGCCAAAGAACCAGACAGATAGAAGATACCCTTTGTTCTTCTTTCTATGCTCTGGCATCCTCAGCTGTGTGGTGGGCTATCAGGAACAAGTCATCCTCATCCTTTTCATCATGAACTTGGCTAGCCTGAGGCAGAAGCCATGTCAGTATCCCCAAAATTACAGAAAGCTGAAGGGAATTTTCATTCCAGAGAATCAGTATGGCAGGGATACTGATTTGTGTTCCTGTTCCCTGTGCTCTGTGCTCTGTGTGTGTGTGTGTGTGTGTGTGTGTGAGTGTGTGTGTGTGTGTGTGTGTTGGGAAGGGGGGGACCTAAATCACACTGAAGTGAGATTAGTTGGTATACACATTTTATCCTGCACACCTCCACCCACACCACGTCTGGCCAATTGTAACTATGCATCCAGCTAGTTCAGCTAAAAGTTCAAGGTCCCACTGTTCTACAAAGCAACCATTGAAAATCTAAGGAACTTATAAAAAGATGGTATTGGAAATAATATCAGGTAACAAGGAAATCACTGCCCAAGGGAAACATCATTCTTTTCCTTGTTAAATTTATAACAAACAATTAATCCTGTCAAAGGCTTTCACTAGTCAAGATGACAGAGTTTGCATGGTGTAGCACAATGAACAAGTCTTTTGTTTTGGCTTTTAAGGTTGGATTTTGACCTTTACGATGTACTCTCTGGGCACGTCAATAAAACCTCTGATTTGCCATTTGCCTGGAAGGCTGGTGGTCCCTCATGACCAGACCATTTCTCATTACTGTACATGTATAGCAAGAGAGACAGAACGGTCAATAATGTGCAATTAAGCCAAGAAAATACACTTGTTTTCATTAGGAGATTATAAGAGCTTACAGATGGATAAGACCAACTAATACACGTACACACGGAGCTCCCAGAGAAAAGAACTTCTGTGGTGGTTTCCAGAGGTAACTCTTAGAGCCTTCACACTTTAAACCTGGATCCCCGGGGACTTTCGAAACAAAACCATTCAATGTGACCAAGTGTGGCCCTTCCCTCAGATCTCTTTGTAGCTGTTGTCATTGCATTACTTAACTAAAAGTGCTTGGACTTTCACTCCTCAACTGCATGTTACATTCCTTGGGTATGTGTATAACAAGTGGAATATTTCTACATAACTAGAAATGTGCCAAAAACTCAGAACGGGAAATTGCTGAACTATCTATGTTGTGGGACACTTAAGCCTATTCATTTATTGTTTTAGAAAGTTCTGTTTGTTTCCAAAGCTATGACCAAGGCATAAAGAAACAGAACACAGTCAAAAATCTCTCTTAGGGGTGTTGCCTAATCTATCTGGATTGGCCCTGGGGAGAGCCCTCTTTTATTAGTAAATTCACAAATAATCTAGTCCTGAAATTCTTTTTTTTTCCCAGCCCTGAGACTCTAACCAGAAGTTGTACCTTTTGACCATTACCCATTCCCTACACTTTAATTATTTTTAAATGTGCTCTTTATCACTATATAAAAAAAAAGGAATCCTTTATCCATGGTTTTGTGACTAGTTGCTCACAATAGCAGGAACCGCATGCAAGGAATTGCAGACTTGGTTTTCTTTGACCACCAGGGGGACCCCGTTACAAGAATAATGAATAGTGGAAGTGACCTCAGTAAAAATTTTTAAATCCTCACTCCATTCACGTGAGAGAAAGGTTTAACTGACCACTAAGACACATCAGCTCCCTCGCCCAGTCAGTTTCTCTAAAGTCCACCCTCTCTTCGCTTCTAAATCCATCCCACCTTCCTCCTAGATTATCCCATAGCTTTACATACCGGTCACCTACCAGCAAGCTTCCTCCCATTCTTAATGTCATCCATCCTTCACAGTCTGGTCTTATAACGGCTACCTGTTGATCCAGATGTGCCCTAATTCATTCTGAAACTGAAAAGGGGTCTTGAATAAGTTACTTTACATTTAGAGGTTTCAATTTCTTTATCAGTCTGATAGGAATAATAATTGAGATAAACTATGTAAAATTTCCAACACAATTCCTGACAATAGTATTTCATTTATGTCTGTGTGGATAACAGATCCCTTTTTCACATTGAACATAATGATGGGAGATATCACTATGTCATTACAGTATACTGTATCACTTACTATAAGCTATCCTATTCAATTTAATTGTTATACCTAATCATTGAACTAATCTATCCTGATTAGCCTATGATAGTATATGAGCAATATTAAGTATTGTTAGCTCAAAGGTCTCTTTCCTTTTTAAGTTAAGAGCTATTTCCAAGTATTTTTTTAAGTTAATCATTTTCCTGTCATGTAATATGTCTTAATTTGGGTTTCCCCAGATATATATTCTGAAGAGAAAATTTGTGTGGAAGGGGTGGGTTATGGCCCTAAAACAATTTTGATTGGGGATGGGAAAGTATTGGGAGTCCATAATGGGTTACTCTAAAGCAAGTATAATGGTGGGCAAGACCACCACTACGGACTCTGGAAATCAAAGAACACTCTTCAGAGAGCAAGGGAGGAGGAATATTGATTTATATACCACTCCAGTCAATCTTCCATTTGCATCCTACTGAGGTGAGTTTATTCTCTGATGCCTCTGGGTTGTTGCATTTACAGACAGTAGTGTTCTTTTTATTAAATTTATTTTTTTAAATTAGTGAACACCGTGAGGGTGCAGTTACAGATTTACCCATTGTCGTGCTTGTGTTTCCCTCATACACTGTTGAGCACCCATCCCTCCACCAGTGCCCATTCTCCACCACCGATGAACCCAGTATCCCTACAGATAGTGGCATTCTTGAGGCCAGAGAAAGCGTTTGGAAGAAAGGCAGACTGCCTGGGAGCTGTAATTTGGATCTATAAGCACCGAAAATGGTGTGACCTGAGATCTACTGGCATGGTCCAGGAGAATCCATTTGTTCCACCTCCTTGGCTCTGTTCTTTCCCCTCCTCTTTATGCCATTCTATAATTATAGAGTGAGATCATGTGTGTTGATCATTTTGGACATCTCTGTAAATGACCTATTCAAGTCATAGAATCAGTTAACATTATTTGGCTTTGGGGGTTGGTTTTTCATACCATATTTGAGTGCTTTGTTGAATGCATGTTTTTAAGTATCTTACTCCAATGTCTTAGCCTTTCTCTTTGATGAGCTGCCTTGATAAAGAGCTGACCTTAGGATTAATGTGTTTATGTGTTCTGTTTCGATAGCGCAGCGGGTAGGGCATCCGCCTTGCATGCCTCTGACCTGGATTTGATTCCTCCGCCCCTCTCGGAGAGCCCGGCAAGCTACCAAGATTATCTTGCCCGCATGGCAAGCTACCCATGGCATATTTGATATGCCAAAAACAGTAACAAGTCTCACTATGGAGACGTTACTGGTGCCCACTCGAGCAACTCGATGAGCAAGGGGATAGCAGTGATACAGTGATACAGTCATGTATTCTGTCTAGAAAATCTTTGTTCACACCTAAGCTAACCTGGTAAACTTTTAAGTTTCTGTGGGAAGCATTGCTACTTAATCTTCTACGTTTTTGGTACACAAATCTTTAAAATATTTTCAAGAAGATCAAGCCTATCACTGCTTAGCGATTACTCCCAACAGAGTTCAGGGAACCAATGGGAGACCAAGCATGGAACCCAGGACCTCCATATGTAAATCATGTGCTCCTCCTCTTTGAGCTATTCCCTGGCTCAAATACTTGAAATACTTCATATATATACATATACACGTATATGTATATATATGATTTTTATTCTTTTTTCTTATATCTAATTAATTCATCACCAATTATTTAAAAGAATATTTTTCTCACTATAGTCAAATGACACTTTCATCCTAAGTTAAAGGACCTTAAATATGAGTCTATTTATAAATTGTCAGGTTTCTTTCCATCAGACTATTCTTAATAAAAAGTAACAAAAATAAATTAACCTAATTTAATGAAAGATGTATCCAAAACCCACAACAGAGTTCACTCTAAGTGTGAAATGTTAAAGCTTTGCTTCAGAGACTGAGAATAAAATGGAATATCTGTGATTATCACTTCTATTCACCACAGTATAGGCCAATCTACCCAGAGTAATTCAGCAAGATGGGGAAATTAAAAGATAAAAAAATTGAAATAAAAGGAAACAGTCAATTAATACATGGCATAGTTGGGTTTATAACAATGAAAAGGATTACACATCTAAACTATTAAACTATTTACTATAAGTAAATTTAGTGTCGTTCTTGGATATAAAGTAAACATAAGAATGTCAATTGTTTACAAACTAGCAACCAAAAATATGGAAGGGGGTTGCAGAGAGATAGTATACTGGGTAAGGCACTTGCCTTGCGTGCTGTCAATTTCAATTCTATCTCCAATACCCCAAATAGTACCCTAAGGATCTCTAGAATGAGTGCAGGGCCAGGAGTGAATCCTGAGCACAGCCAGGTGTTAGCTCTGAACAGGCTCTAATGAGTAGGCAGAAAGAAAATCACTTCTCTAGCTCCAATGTTTACCTGATTTTTCTACCCTCGTCTTCTATCTCCCTTTATAGATATTAGCCAGCTTTGAGCAGGAACTTTTTCTTTTATTTCCACTTGGCCTTTGTAAGATCTGATCTATATACATTCCTAAATAAGGATGTATTAAATAGCTTAAAGAATCCCTGGGCTCAAATATTAATTAAATCCTCTTTATGAACCCAAGTTATACTGGATAAAACTTCTTACATCTCTTAATCTTAGATCTGCATGCATAGACCTCCCAAAGACCAAAGGGAAGGGTTTAAATTACATTTCTTGGTTGCACTCTAGGGCGTTCTTAGAGTTTAACTTCCATACGAAAGGGCTTAAAAATAGCATCAGTCAGGAAATACAGATAAGAAGGTACCTGTCAGACTAAATTGATAACAGCACAGTAGTCACAAGAGTTTAAAACAGTGAGTGGGTGGAATTCTTGGCAAGTAACTACTTTTGACTCTATTGTTATTTATGACAGATGCTGGGACTTTGGTCTCTCAGCTCATAAAATCATGCTAGCCCACAAAGATGGCACATGGCAGATCATAAAGTTGTTATTTTCCAATCTTTCTGGGTCAATATTCTTTTAAGATCCCGACTGAGGAAAGTGTATATGAAGAGTTTAATTTAAAAGGCATGTAAATCAGCATAGGAAGCCTCTCTATGAAATCCTGTACATGACATCATATTTGGGCTGTCACACTACCCCAGACCAGCCCATTTATTTCTGGGTAGATCTACTTGTTGGAAAGCTCTTCTCTGATTGCAAGCAAATGAAATCCAATTTGTTTTTGCTTTCTTCAAACAGATCCCGAATATTTGGACAATGCTCCTCTGATCTTTATTCTTTCATCTAACAAAATGACCCAATTTCCTGCCACTGTTCTTCATATAACTGAACCTGGGTCTGCCCCAACTCCCTGGACCCTCCCTCCTAATGTTCTCCAGGTCTGAAAGAGTGGCAGAATTCCCAGAATGGAGCACAATTTTCAAGCAAGAAAGTCAAGTTCCTAAAATCTTTTGTTATGAACATCTAATACCGTTTATGTCATAAATAATATGTATCTGTTAATTTAGCAGGAGTTGATTTTCTCCCTCAACTTTGTCTATTTTACTTCTTAATGTATTTTTAATATTTTAAAAAGTTTTCCTCTCTTGTTTTTCTACACAGATACATCTCTCTAGTCTTATAACCATACAGTTCATCATTTATACTTTTATACTTACACATTTGTTTTTATCAAATTCTGTCTCACTGGATTTACTGCAATCATATTTAGTCTTTTACTCAACTAATTAGTGAACAAACTAACTCTTGTTCCATCTAAGAATTTGAATCATCCTATATTCATGCCCTCCTCAAAGTTATTTGTCTAAATGCACAATTGAGCCTGTTACATATGATAGAGAGGACATTGATCCATGAAAGTTATCCAATGACATACAAGTTCATATAACCATTATTTTCAAACTCCACAATTCTTCTTGCAGATAAGAAACAAAGATGGGCTTTTCAAAGATCTAATTCAGACCTAATTCACAATGTCCATAGCATACCCTCTCTAGAACAGAAGACTTAAGTCTGTTACCCTAACTAATAGCAATTCCTTATGGAAGACTTTAAATCAAACTGATGATACACACACCTTCTCAAAGAAGATGTAGGCTAACTATGTCCCAGAAGGGAAATTCATTCGCTCAGTAATGAGGCTACCTTTTAAATAAATAATGCAATCTGCCCATTCTGCTTTTAGCTTTCTGTGAGCCTGGGCGGAGTCAGATAGTTGACACGACCTTTTAACTTTTAACATTTCTAGGTAACTTAGAAATATTATTTCTGATTATGGTTTCAGCTACTGTCAACACTTGTTCATTCAGAAGGATCTATCTCAGGTGTTAATATAAGAATAAAGTCTTCCGTGGCTGGAGTGATAGCACAGCAGATAGGGCATTTGCCTTGCACGCGGCCGACCCGGGTTCGATTCCCAGCATCCCATATGGTCCCCTGAGAACCGCCAGGAATAATTCCTGAGTGCATGAGCCAGGAGCAACCCCTGTGCATCGCTGGGTGTGACCCAAAAACCAAAAATAAATGAATGAATAAATAAATAAATAAATAAAATCTTCTTAAACTGAGTATCTATTAAGATTTAGACTGTCAAACAGAAAAAAAATTATAATCCTTAAAAAATAAATAAACAGTAGCTAGTAAGGACAATTCTGCCTAACTAAGCCAGAGTGGTTTGGAATGAGAGTGGTTTGGAATAAGACTACCAATTGGCTCAGCCCAGGAGCATGAAACATAAAGTCAAGGTCAAGAACACCATTCTGGATCTCAAAGTTTTTGAGACTTGAGTTTGAATTACACTAGGATCTTGCACTGAAAATTTAGAAAACTTTTTCACATGCACTTCTGTTTCCTCCCCACAGAAGAGATATATAACAATTAATAACAATAATATATACTTCAGTAACAATATTATTTTGAATAAACAAAATTTAAGTGCAGGTCCAGGATATAGATCAGTGGAAAAACACATGGCTTCCCAGGCATGTGATCAGGGTTAATTCCCTGGCACCACTGAAGGAAAAATAAGAAGAAAGGAGTATTCAGGCTGGGGATGTAGCTCAGTGGCCTATGGCTTACATAGTTTAAAGATAATTATGAAAACCTAGGGATAATACTTTATGCTGTTAGGCACCAGATACACACCTAACATATAGTGTTATTGTTATAACCATGTGTCTCCCAGCAGGTTTTCTGAGGAAAGATAAGAGTTACAGACAGATGGAAACTAGAGAGAGAACAGATGGGTTTTCCCTGCGCTTGGAGCTTTCAGTCCAGTAGGAAAGCACATGAAAAAATACAATGGTCAGGTTAATTTGAAAACAGAAACATGGGCTTGATCCAGATCAGAGATCAAAGTAGAGTTCAGGAGAGATAGTATGGAGAGAGTGTACTAGGCTTGCATGCCTCTGACCTGCAATTAATGCCCATCACCCCACATAGTCCCCTAAGCCCCACCAGGAGCGATCCTTGAGCTCAGAGCCAAAAGTAAGCCTTGAGCACAGCTGTGTGTAGCCCAAAAACGTACAAACAAACACACAGCTGAGACCCTGAGTGATATTGCAGTAGGTGGGCATTTGCTTTGCACATGGCACATCCAGTTTTGATCCCTGGCACTCTAAATGGTCTCCAGAACCATCTAGTCAGGAATGATCCCTGAGTGCAGAGCCAAGAGTAGGCCCTGAGACCCAGCCTGCTCCGCGGCCCTGAGCACCCCGGGCTTCCCTCCCCTCCGGACTGCCGGCCGAGTGGCCGGCACGCCGACCCCAAGCGCCGCCGCCGTCCTGTCTTCCGGCAAAGGTCTGTGACGCTCCCTCGACCCGCCCTTCCGGACCCAGCCTGCTCCGCGGCCCTGAGCACCCCGGGCTTCCCTCCCCTCTGGACTGCCGGCCGAGTGGCCGGCACGCCGACCCCAAGAGCCGCCGCCGTCCTGTCTTCCCGCAAAGGTCTGTGGGAAAGGGGCGTGGCCTAACCACCAGGGGGCGTGGCCTAAGAAAAGTGGGCGTGGCCTCATTACCGGCGGCCGCCGCTAACGCGGCGGAAAGTACTTTTCTCAACATCCTATCCAAGACTAACATCCTAGCTATTCGCAAACAGTAGGACAATAAAACACAAGACTTCACATAAGAACATCTCAGTAGGAGACCAGGTTCTACACCAGCAAGTAAAAAGCCAACCACTATTAACTGAGCCTATCCACAATCCTTTTTCACAACAAAAGGAAACAGGGACACTCATCATCAAGAGCCCTCTTTCATATCACCACAAACAACATGAAGAAACAGCGAAAATCCCCATTGCAACCAGAGGACGATCAAAGGAATCCGGAAACCTCAATGGGCGCCTCCTACAAACTTGACCTCTCTGAGAAAGAATTCAGACTTGAAATCCTCAACATGTTCAATCAACTCAATGCAAAGATGGACAACTTCAAGGAAGACCTGGCGGAAACAATACAACAGACAGCCGACAAAATACGGGAAGAAATGAGAGCAGAAATAAAAAACCTTCAAAAAGAAATGAAGGATTCCGTACATGAAATCAAAAACTCTCTGACTGCCCTCAACAATAGGATGACTGCAGCCGAAGACAGAATCAGTATGCTTGAAGATGAGCTGCAAGAGGCCTACAGGCAACATCAAACCATGGCAAGAGACCTCAAAATAGCTCTAGCCAGAATCAGAGTCCTAGGGGATGAATTCAAGAGGAACAACATTAGAATCATTGGACTACCAGAACCACAGGGAACCAACCCCAACGAAAAAGACACAGTCAAACAAATCATTGCGGAAAACTTCCCACAGCTGGACAATGCAGGCATCCAGATTCAAGGCGCCCGGAGAGTGCCAGCTAAAAGAGATCCTAACAGAAAAACCCCAAGACATGTCATAGTTACAATGATGGACATCTTCCAGAGAGACACAATACTCCAAGCAGCAAGGTCCAAGAAGGAAATCGCATACAAAGGAGCACCCCTTAGGCTCACAGCAGATCTATCAGAGGAAACCCTCCAAGCTCGAAGGCAATGGTGGGATATAGTGAAAAAACTCAATGAAATCAACGCTTCACCAAGAATACTTTATCCGGCTAAACTCTCATTCAAACTAGAAGGAATCATACACTACTTTGGGGATAAACAACAGCTCAGGAACTTCATAGACTCAAAACCAAACCTAAAAGAAGCACTAAAGGGGCTATTGTAAGACAAGAACAACCTCTACAAGCACAACAAACCCTTGCACAAAGACGGCACAAAATCCCATAACAATAATCTCCCTTAATGTCAATGGTCTGAATTCACCAATTAAGAGACACAGACTGGCAAAATGGATTCAGAGACTCAACCCAACCTTCTGTTGCCTGCAAGAAACACATCTGAATAGCCAGAACAAACACAGACTCAAAGTCAAAGGATGGAAAACAATCCTGCAAGCAAACAACTCCCTCAAGAAAGCCGGAGTAGCTTTACTAGTATCGGACAACATAGACTTCAGGTTGAAAAAGGTTAGAAGGGATAGTGAAGGCCACTTTTTATTAATCAAGGGATGTGTACATCAGGAAGAAATCACACTCCTGAATGTCTACGCACCCAATGAGGGACCAGCTAAATACCTACAACAGCTGCTAAGAGACCTCGAGAAGGACATCTCGAGCAACACAATAGTAGTTGGAGACTTCAACACTGCACTGTCTCCTCTGGACAGATCTAGAAGATTAAAACTCACCAATGAAATACTGGCTTTGAAGGAAGAAATAGAAGAGAGAGGGCTAATAGATCTATACAGGGCTTTATATCCCCAAAAAAAGGAATACACATTCTTTTCCAGTGCACATGGAACATTTTCCAGAATAGACCATGCGCTGGGCCACACAACATACCTCAACAGAATCAACAAGATAGACATTGTACCAGCTATCTTTTCAGACCATGATGCACTGAAGATAAAACTTAACTGTGGACAGATGCAGAAAACCAAATCAAACACCTGGAAATTAAATAGCTCGATATTGAACAATGAGTGGGTCAGGAAGGAAATCAAGGAAGAAATCAAAAGGTACCTAGAAACAAATGAGAATGAAGACACGAGCTACCAGAACCTGTGGGACGCAGCTAAAGCCGTTTTAAGGGGAAAATTTATAGCTCTGCAAGCATATCTCAGGAAGGAAGAAAGGGCCCACATAAATAACTTGACTTCACAGCTCAAGACCTTAGAAAAGGACCAACAAAAGGAGCCAAAACCAGGCAGAAGGAAAGAGATAATAAAACTTAGAGCAGAAATTAATGACATGGAAACCCAAAAGACAATCCGGAAGATCAATGAAACCAAGAGCTGGTTCTTCGAGAAAATAAACAAGATTGATAAACCACTAGCAAGACTCACAAAGAAAGAGAGAGAGAGAACCCTTATAAGCCGAATCAGAAATGAAAAGGGGGACATCACGACAGAAACCAATGAAATTCAAAAGATCATCAGAGACTACTTTGAAAATCTCTATGCCACGAAACAAGAGAATCTAGAAGAAATGGATAAATTCCTCGACTCCTATAATCTCCCAAGGCTGAACCAAGAAGACCTGGAGTACCTGAATAGTCCAATTAACATCAAGGAAATTGAAATGGTAATCAAAAGTCTCCCCAAAAACAAAAGCCCAGGTCCAGACGGATTCACTAGTGAGTTCTTCCAAACATTTAAAGAGGACCTTTTGCCAGTCCTTCTCAAGCTCTTCCAGGAAATTGAAGAAACAGAAACTCTCCCTAACAGTTTCTATGAGGCTCATATCTCCCTAATACCAAAAGCAAACAAAGACACCACAAAAAAAGAAAACTACAGGCCAATATCCCTGATGAACACAGATGCAAAAATTCTCAACAAAATATTAGCAAATAGAATTCAACAACTTATCAAAAAGATCATACACCACGACCAAGTGGGATTCATCCCGGGGATGCAAGGATGGTTTAACATCCGGAAATCAATCAACATAATCCACCATATCAACAAAAGAAAAGATAAAAATCATATAATCATATCAATCGATGCAGAGAAAGCATTTGACAAGATCCAGCATCCGTTTATGATGAAAACACTAGCCAAAATAGGTATAGAAGGGACCTTCCTCAATATAGTCAAAGCCATTTATCACAAGCCTATGGCAAGCATTGTCCTCAATGGGGAAAAACTAAGAGCCTTCCCTCTGAGAACAGGGACGAGACAAGGATGCCCACTCTCTCCACTTCTGTTCAATATAGTACTGGAAGTACTTGCAATAGCGATTAGGCAAGAAAAAGATATTAAGGGCATTCAGGTAGGAAAGGAAGAAATCAAGCTCTCACTATTCGCAGATGATATGATACTATACTTAGAGAACCCTAAAACCTCTACCAAGAAACTCCTAGAAACAATAGACTCGTACAGTAAAGTTGCAGGCTATAGAATCAATACCCAAAAGTCCATGGCTTTCCTATATGCAAATAATGAGAGAGAAGAAAGTGACCTGAGAAAAGCAATCCCATTCACAATTGCGCCTCAAAAAATCAAATACCTCGGAATCAGCTTAACAAAGGAGGTAAAGGACTTGTATAATGAAAACTATAAAACACTACTTCAGGAAATAAAAGAGGACACGAGGAAATGGAAAGACATCCCCTGCTCATGGATTGGAAGAATTAATATTGTCAAAATGGCAATTCTCCCCAAAGCATTGTACAAATTCAATGCGATCCCTATAGGGATACCCTTGACATTCTTCAAAGAAATGGAGCAAGCGCTCCTGAAATTCATATGGAACAATAAGCCCCCACGAATAGCTAAAGCAATCCTTGGGAAAAAGAAAATGGGAGGAATCAACCTCCCCAACTTCCAACTCTACTACAAAGCGGTAGTCATTAAAACAGCATGGTACTGGAACAAAGGCAGAGCCTCAGACCAATAGAACAGGGTTGAATACTCTGACATACACCCCCAAATATATGATCATCTAATCTTTGATAAGGGAGCAAGAAATGTGAAGTGGAGCAAGGAAAGCATGTTTAACAAATTGTGCTGGCAAAACTGGACGGCTACATGCAAAAAAATGGGCTTAGACCTCCATCTATCACCATGTACAAAAATCAGATCAAACTGGATTAAAGACCTCAACATCAGACCAGAATCCCTAAGGTACATTGAAGATAAGGTCGGCAAAACCCTCCATGACATTGAAGCCAAAGGTATCTTCAAAGCTGACACACCACTGGCTAAGCTAGTGAAAACAAAGATAAATAAATGGGACTATCTCAAACTAAGGAGCTTCTGCAACTCAAAAGAAACAGTGACCAAAATACAAAGACAGTCTACAGAATGGGAAAGGATATTTATGCAGTACCCATCCGATAAAGGGTTGATAACAAGGATATACAATGCACTGGTTGAACTCCACAAGAAGAAAACTGCCAACCCGATCAAAAAATGGGGTGATGAAATGAACAGAAATTTTTCCAAAGAAGAAATCCGAATGGCTAAGAGGCACATGAGAAAATGTTCAACATCACTAATCATCAGGGAAATGCAGATCAAAACAACAATGAGATATCATCTCACACCACAGAGACTGGCCCACATCCCCAAAAACAAAAGCAACCGGTGTTGGCGTGGATGTGGGGAGAAAGGGACTCTCCTTCACTGCTGGTGGGAATGCCGACTGGTTCAGCCCTTTTGGAAAACAATATGGACGATTCTCAAAAAGTTAGAAATTGAGCTCCCATTTGACCCAGCAATACCACTCCTGGGAATATATCCCGGAGAGGCAAAAAGGTATAGTAGAGATGACATCTGCATTTCCATGTTCATTGCCGCTCTGTTCACAATAGCCACAATATGGAAAAAACCAGAGTGCCCGAAAACAGATGATTGGCTAAAGAAACTCTGGTATATTTACACAATGGAATACTATGTAGCTGTCAGGAAACATGAAGTCATGAAATTTGCATACAAGTGGATCAACATGGAAAGTATCATGTTGAGTGAAATGAGTCAGAAAGAAAGAGACAGACATAGAAAGATTGCACTCATATGTGGAATATAATGTAACTGAGAAGTACAAGTTGGCAACGATGCAACTTCTGGCAGATATCTCTCTGGACTTAGTTACTAAAATACTAAATTACAGAAACCCAAAACTGAGAGGCCGCTAAGTGTGGTCACTCGACCTCACACTTCTTCATCCTCAGCAATGGAAAACAAATTACCTAATGCTTCCTTTTCAGCAGGTCTGACTTTAGGGGAGAGACTCTCCAAACAATAATAGTGAGTTTTGTTGAAATATTGTATGCAATCAAAGTGAAAGTAAAGTGAAATTTATTAGTTACACAGGCGGGGGGGGCTTAGGGTGGGGGGGCTAGGGGCGTGGGGGTGTTTGGGGTGTGAGGGGGCGGGGTGGAGCTATACTGGGATTCTTGGTGGTGGAATATGAGCACTGGTGAAGGGATGGGTATTCAAGCATTGTATAACTGAGATTTAAACCTGAAAACTTTGTAACTTTGTAACTTTCCACAATAAAAAATTAAAAAAAAAAAAAAAAAAAAGTGGGAACCAGAAAAAAAAAAAAAAAAAAAAAAAAGAGTAGGCCCTGAGCACAGCCTGGTGTGGCCCCAAAACATAAACAAACAAAAACAGAGATGAAGGTAGAGCTTCACTAACTTTTAAGTGGATACCTCAAAGATAATACAATATAGGAAAGAGAACACTGGTAGAGAAAAAGATTCCAATTACAATTATTGTCCTGTGATCACTGTATCACTCTCAGTCCGTTGCTCATCGATTTGCTTGAGCAGGCACCAGTAGTATCTCCATTGTGAGACTTGTTACTGGTTTTGGCAGATTGAATACGCCATGGGTAGCTTGCCAGGCTCTGCTGTGCGGGTGAGATACTCTCGGTAGCTTGCCGGGCTCTCCAAGAGGGGCAAAGGAATCAAACCCAGGTCATCTGCCTGCAAGACAAACACCCTACCTGCTGTGCTATTGCTCCAGTCATGTGATGGTCTTTTTTTTTTTTTTTGGTTTTTGGGTCACATCCAGCGATGCTCAGGGATTACTCCTTGCTCTGCACTTAGTAATCACTCCTGGCAGTGCTCGGGGAACATATGGGATGCCAGGGATCAAACCCGGGTCCGCTGCATGCAAGGCAAACTTCCTACCAGCTATACTAACACTCCAGTCCCCTATGATACAGTCTTGAGGTGGGTATGATCTTAGCATTATATCCAAAACAGAAAGGAGTTGAAATATGGGAGTATGAGCAAAGATGATGATCTGTAAGACCAGAACTCTGGCCAGGGAACCAGGTTGAATAGAACCTACTAGGAAATATTAAGGGCTTAGATGAAACTAGTCTAAAACAAACAAAAAAATTGATAAACTAGGATGTTCTTTGAATGCTTAAAAGATCAATGGCAGAAGAAGGAAATAAATCAGAGTAGATTTGTTCATGAACCTGGGTGCTCTGAGCAGAACTAAGGATACAGTCACGTACATTATTTGTCTAAAAAGCCAGGCAGAGGAGATGGAAAGTAGGAAGAGGGCTTGAGAGTCTGTGGAGTCCAGTTCTATCTCAGCACACATACTAACAAATCATTTAGGACTGGTCAAATTAGCTTGCAGTGAAAAAGACTCTTTTCCCCATTCCTATGAAGTTTATCTGTGAATGGAAAAGGACCAGTAAAAAGGTTACTGTGTCCTGATCTACATTATTAAAGGTTTATCTGCATTCTCCTAGATGCCAGAAGTGGAAAACCCTGACTGATGTCTTTTTCCCAGAACTCAAATGACATTCATATGTCAGCCTGGCTCTGCTCTGTAATCCTCAGTGGTGGGGCAGCCTCAGAACTTTATCCGTTCTTCCATCATCCACTCTCCTCCTCCTCATTCTGTTTCTTTTGTAGACAAAAAAAAAACTTGAATTCTGACAAACTCAGGGACCATAAAAGATGGTAGATAAAGATGATCAAAAATTGTCAAGGATAAAACTAATATTAAGAATGAGTTTCCCAATCTTCCACCCCGCAAGCTACCCAGAGTATATCGCCCCCACAGCAGAGCCTGGCAAGCTACGCGTGGCATATTCAATATACCAGAAATAGTACCAAGTCTCACAATGGAGACGTTACTGGTGCCCGCTCGAGCCAATCGATGAGCAATGGGATGACAGTGATACAGTGATACTTTTCTGCATTTCTGGTCTCCACACTGCTTTCCTCCAGTCATTCACTTCTTCCCTCTACTTTAAACCACTGTATCTTGTTCAGTTGCTTCCTTACCCATTTTACTTCCCAAGTCTCTCTCCACGTTTCTCAGCTCATACCTAATACGTACCCATTACTTTTGCCTCTGTCTCAGACTGACTCTGGATTCTACAGCTTCTATGGCTGTGGTCCAATTGCTCTCACTACTCCATCCTTCTCTCAGGCCAATGGCACATGCCCCTTAGTATAAAGAACCTATGGCTCTATTCTCTAAAATCACCCAACGACTATGTCTCAACATATACACAAAAAAACCGAAGCCTTTCTAGCCTTTACTCTAAGGTCACCTCCTACCATTTCCCCTCCAGCCTACTTGCTCTTCCTGCAACCCATGAACATGTTTCTGTTCAGAATCTTTCTGAAAGTGATTCCCTCTGTCTGGAACCCCTAGATTTTGTAGGGTCAGTTCACTTACCTTCTTAAAAACTATGTAAATGTCATTTATGAATCAGAATCCCCCTGGTTCCCTTATTTAAATTTGCACACTGGCTGTGTATTTTTAGCTGCGACACTGATTTCTTTTATTGTCTGTGCCCAACCCTTCGCCTCTACTTCTACCATGATGCTGCAGCAGAGCAGGGGGCTATATCCCAACCTCAAAACCCAGTGCCCGATAAATAGTTGATGCCAAGACATTTTTTCAAAATAAATTTCATAAAAATGTGCATGTCATATCACATCTCTTTTCATACTTGTTTATACATCTGAAATGTCTTATTCCTCTCATCTATAACTTCACTGCTGCATTGTCAGTTCAAACATTGCTGTTTACCCCACAGCGTGGATGCAGAAACACATATATCTCAGCTTATCTTTCCAACTCTACACTAATTCCCACCAGAAAGTACAAGGAATTTCATCAATAGTTGTTTTGCCCCCTAAATGATGTTGTGTTTGAGGCAAAGGGCTTAAACACATAGATCAGATGCAAACTCTAGCCATATCACTCAAACAAGCTCACTCCAGATTCATAGGTTACCATGGTTCCATAAGTCCTCCTGCTTCAAATGGAACCCCGTACCTTGATTTGGGTAATTGGTGCAGGGAGCACTAACTTTTGAAAATTCAATTTTTTTCAACATTTCAGAAAATGCAATTTGGTCTTGAATAGCTGGTCACAAATAAGATAGATAGTATAGGCTGATTTTTAGAATTGGAAAATATTCTGACCTAGGACTTTTCTGCCAGGGACTTTTATATCCATCAACTCATTTCATCCTCACAACAAACTAGAGGAGTGGATACAATGGTAGTATTTTACAGATGAGGAAGCTGGGGTTGAGAGAATTAAGTGACCACTCAAGATTATACCACAAATAAGTGGTGTGTGTGTAGAATTTGATGAAAATTCCCTACAGAATCACCCTAGCTCTCTGCCCAGTATATTTTGCTTCGTCCCCTGGTCTGTGGGAGTTTTACTGTCAGAATCATTTGGCCATATATTTTAGATATATATATATATATATATATCCCATTTTATTGTTTTTGCATCTTCTGTGTTTACTTCTTTGGGGGAAGGGTGACACAACCAACTGTGCTCAGGGCTTACTCCTGGCTCTGTGCTCAGAAACTGGCAACTCCTAGCTGTGCTTAAAAGACCATATGCAGTGCCAGAAATTGAACCATGGTTGGCGACATGCACAACAAGTACATAAACCCCTGTACTCTCTCTGACTCTGTTTGGTACTTTTATTGGAGTCTTACTTGTTCTTTGAAAGTTCAGCCCTTCCAGAAATACAGAATCTAATAAAATTTAGTACTAATGCCACAAAAGGTGACACAGATGCCAATCAAACTGCATATCTCTCTGGAAAATAGGAGTCCCTTTCAACACCTATCAGAAAAGTCTCATCACAACAGGCCCTCCTCGGTTTCTTAAAGCATTAATCTTGACCTGATTTCATTGTAAAGGGCAGTTCTATAACCTTGGATCTGAACCTTTTCAATTCCTCCTCAAGGAGTTCTAAGCTTCTTAGGACAAAAACAAAGCATCCATAAACAAAGGTGAGGCAGCCAGGGAAGGCTGGGGTCTGTAGGTGCTGGAGATACCATTTGCTACGTCACACTCACATAGCTTTAGCTTCTGCAGAGCCTTCTACTGGATTTGAGGAAAGCACAGTCCAGTTCTAAGCACCCAGACTGGAGTGCTAAGGACCACAGACTTGTTAGAGCCCTCAAGATCTATTCCAGAGAAAAGCCGTATTCCGTTCAGTGAAGGTCATCTCTTTTCCCGTGCAAGACAGAGGCTAGAGGCCTTGAGCATCCTCGTATGAGCAGGAGACTTGTTCAGAGAACAATGATTTGATCCACTGATTCGCAACCGAGAAAAGCATGAGTAACGACAGTGAGTGATTCAATGCTGGCAACGGATAAACATAAAGAATGCGATTGACGATTGATAAAGATAAAGAATGCAATTAAGTAGGCCCCAAGGTCAAAGGCAAAAGCTCCACGATCCAGTCAGGATGATGATGCTTCCCTTCCAGGACTTCCTGGATACTCAAAAGACAGGGGCAAGTGGGATTCAGTCTCTACCCTGAGAACAATCCATCTGTTGTTCTGCTGAGTACCATTGATAGTCTCTGCTTTAAAGGTCTGTCATTTTTTTTCTGTCATGAGTGAACTTTGAAACAAAATCTTCATTCAATTCAATAACTGGATTGGCCCTGAAGCTTGATTTTTATCCGGTCCCTCCTTTTACTAATCAAGCTTCTCAGACAGAGACCGGTGCATAGACTTGCCTTTCCTATTATATGAGCCCACGTGGTGTAATCACAGAAGACGCCTCCTGGGTCGGAAGGGCCAGTGCTGCCTGCCTAGTCTACCTGTCTGTCCACACGCAGCCACTGACTCTGTCAGAATCATGCTGTCTTTGCAGATCTGGCAGAACACCGTCTCCTTATGGCTTCCAAACTAAGGTTCAAAAATATAAAAGGTTCAGAGAATCCGATTTGGATCTGGGTCTGCAGAGGTACACAAACTGGTGAAAGGAAGACAGCAGAAACATATTCTGTGTGTGTATGTGTGTGTGTATGTGTATGTCTCTTTCTATCCTATCTTACCCCCTCTCTTTCTCTCTTAAATATGTACTTTCAGTAAAGTGAAATTTATCAATTACACAGGTGGGGTGGGGGACTGGGGAGGTGAGGGAGTTGGGGGGAGGTATACTGTGATTCTTGGTGGTGGAATATGTGCACTGGTGAAGAGATGGGTGTTCGAGCATTGTATACCTGAGACTTAAACCTGAAAGCTTTGTAACTTTCCACATGGTGATTCAATAAAAGAATAAATTTTAAAAAAATTTGCAGGATGAAAAACCCAAAAAAATTATGTACTTTCAGGGGAAGGAATATATGTCTGTGAAGCAATGTAAAATAGAATTTAGCAGATCATAAGAAATTTGTACGAATGAAACTTAACATGCTGTTTGGGACCCGAAGAACTAGTACCAAGACTAATCCCCACACAACCTGCTTCCTCCTTCCTTCACACACACCTAACTGATGCTGGTCCTGGCTCCAGCATCAGCACCACGTGGTCCCTGAGCACCGCTGTGTGTGGCCCAGGTAATCCCCAACATGAGCCCTGAGCAGCATCGAGTGGCTAAGAATTGACCTTCCTATCCCCTGCGGCTGCTCGGAGACAGCCTCCCCACGCCACCCTTACCCGCCTTCCCCATGAAGAACGACCTCTGAAACGCATCTAAATTCATGGAAGCAAATGAGGTTGGAAGGATGAGAGGAAGCAGGTGAAGAGACTAATGTGAGAGGTCCTGAGAGAGGCGATGTGTGAACGAGCCTTTAGAGAACCTCCTCCTTCCTTTAAGACGCTTCTACCTTCATCCCGCATAGGGCAAAATCACTCAGAGCCATTACGTAGGGCTGAAGGCAGCGGTGTTTGTGAGGCAGGGGAGAAAGATGATGGGAAGGAAACTTGGGAGTCTTCCTGGGGTGGGCAAAGGAAAATACACAACAAACACAGAAACCTCGCTTAAAGGGAACAAAACAGGGCATCTTTGTCTGAGGCTTAGCTCCTTGTGTTCCCTGGAAATAGAAACAAGCAAACTAAATTGCAAGCAACCTGCTTCCTCCTTCCTTCACACACACCTAACTAAGCAAACATCCGGACTCTAATAGGATATTAAATATTGGTTGATGGAGTCTGACCATGCAGGAGCAACCCAGAAATGTTTACACAGGATGCCTGAGACATCAATTCTGCAAGCACGACAAGTCTAATATTCCTCAGTGAAAGGAAATCATGGGTCTGGGCTTAGCTCAGTGCTGAGAGCACAAGACTCACATATTTGAGCCCCTGGTAGGATCCCTGTCCAATCTCCGCCCCCACCCCCAAGAAAAGAATCAGAACCTCTAAACATTTTCTAAATGAAATAAAAAAAAATGTTAATACTAAAATTTCAGAAAGGGGTTGCGGATCTTTTGCATGTTACATATATATATATATATATATATATATATATATATATTTGGCTTTTTGGTCATACCTGGCAATGCTCAGGGCTGACTCCTAGCTCTGCACTCAGGAATCACTCCTGACAGTGCTCGGGGGACCATATAGGATGCTGGGAATCGAACCCGGGTCGGCCACATGCAAGGCAAACGCCCCTACCCTCTGTACTATCACTCCAACCCGATTCTTACATTTTTAGCATGGACACGTTAAGATAAATTTTTTTCCTTCTTTCTATTGGAGTGAGGTCCTGAGGGAGGAGTCTCCCAAGTGGAGACAACAGGGTGGGGGAGGGGGTGCCAGCTGAGTCTGCAGTTCAATGCAAAGACCTTGATGATTAAGGTGCAGTGGTGCCAGGGTTCTCCAAAGCTTCAAGCAACAATGCTGGGGGATCATTTAATGCCAGGAATAGAACTGGATTGGTGCACTGTCTTCTGGTCTCTGAGACAAGATTTTTATTCTAAGTTAAGGAAAGACTTTCTCTTCTCATTAACTTCAAGTTCCCTCTTTCGCACAATAAAGAGCTGTGTGTGTGTTTGTGTGTGTGTGTGTGTGTGTGTGTGTGTGTGAATAGCTCTTCGGATAGTGAACTTGCTGATTTACTGCTTAAACTCGGTGCGCCAGTAGTTCCTTCCATCACAGAGCAGTTTATTATGCACTTTGTGACTTTTCTAAAATGGGAACACTGATTTCTCCATTCAACAGAAAGCAATGGGAATTGCATCACAGGAAGAGTAGTAATAAAGGGAAATAAAGGGGTTGGAAAGGCCTGAGGTGAAGAGCTGACAAATTGGAGTTTGTACATTGCCTGAGTCTCACTTTTGTCCCTGTGCTCACATTCCTCTTCCCAAAAGGGCGCCTGGGTACTTGACTCATTTGTTTCCTGTGGTCTTTGTATATCTATTTCCCAATAAAGTCTCAGTATAAGAAAAATGCTGGTGTGTATGTGTGTGTGGTGTGTGTGCACATGTGTGTTACTGTTGTTGTTTATTTTAACATATGATATTGCCAATCAAAAAAATTATTAACTAGACACTTGTCAAGCAACTTTTATCGTCAAAATATGACATTTATAAAGCTCTTACCAAAAAAAACAAATGAATGGATCCTCTTTTTTTTTTTAAGAATGAATGAATGAGTTGGTTTTGGTTGAAACTTCTATGTGGTACTAACTTGATACCAGTCGATCCCAAGAAATGTGTCCCACATGGCAAGCCAGCCTGCTTGTGAATGATTGGGGTGGGGATGGGGAGGGGGGGTGGTAAGCATGTTTGTCACAATATGAGAAAGCACAGAAACCTAAGCAAAAGTCATTTACTTCCTCCATACAACCATTTGCCACATATTACATCAGTCTTATTTTTCCTCCCTGATCCCTCCAGGACAGAACGTTATTCCATCCCGTGAGCAACAGCTGCATGGATTGCAACCCCGCAGAGAAAAGAATTTTCATGGCCAGATGTGATCCTCTCTCTGAGACTCAGCAGTGGGTTTTTGAACATATTAATATGACTGTTTTGGAACATTTTAACCACCATGCCAGCGCCTAGAAAGAAGGAAGCAAGAAAGAGCGATTACCTACAGATTGTTTCAAACTACGTGTCAGCCAGCATCTGGGTCCAAGGAGTCAGGAATAACATTTCCTAGATCCAGGAAGCCTGGTTTAAAGATTTGTAAATGCCATGTCAAAGGAGGATGTCCTGAAGAACTTCCTGCATCTGAAGAACTTGGCTGAGAACCTCACCAGCTGCTTCTGAGAACTTGACACTAGCAGTTCCCTTGCTGGCCAAGGGCAAAGATTATTTAGGGACTTTTCGAAACAACTGCTGAGTTAATCAATCCTAGCCTTTCTCAGGTCAAATCCTGCAGTAGTGAGTAGCTATGAATGGATCCTACTATTGGGCGGGAGGGGGGTGGAAATGGAGCGCATGTCAGCTCTGACAGCTGAGGATTCGGCAGGTGTAGAACTAGCCACACAGACATGGGGTGAGCTGTCCTCTTCGGTGCCATTCTCTGATTAAGAAGGGGTTAAGCAGGTTTAACCCTTAAAAGTGCTGCAGATGATTTTAGAGTGCTCATACCATTATGATTTCATGTTTTTCTTTTTTTGTTTTTTCCCAGTTGGAAGGGGGCACTAGCTCATGTAACAGATCACAGAATGAAATGGACTTCGAAGAGCCCCATTTTTGTATTCGCCTTTGCTGTTTCCTTTCAGAGCAGAGGTGACTTCCTGTTCATAAAATGTTTGCACCACAAACCAGCTGAAGTTCTAATTCAGTGCCCCTTGTATGAATCCAGTTAAAAATAACAACAAACTATGCTACCAAGTTACTCCAAAGAGAAAGATTTTACAGAAGCAGCAAAATCATGTAAGATTTAGGAGAAGGATTTCTATTTTTACTTTTTTATTATTTTTTAGAATTTTAAAGTCTGATGTTTGTTCAGTCATAATTTTTATTAGGGAAGGAAATGGAGTGAAGTTGATGTAATTTATTGAGGAGATTCTTAAGCCCGAATAAATCTACACTCCAAGTGATATCTGAAAATGGCTTGGTTCACTTCAATTCTTTTGTACAAGTGCTGGGGGCAAAGAACTGGCTTAATTTGTTGGGTTCAAATATTTTTTTCCCTTTGGTTTTATATTGCTCATATCAGTGATACCATTGTTCTATTTGGAAGCACAAAGAACAAACTTCCATTAATAAATTGCTTCTGACACCACTTTCTGTTAATGGGACAATATTTCAGGGGTGCAGAAAGGAATGATTTAAAAACTAAATAGAACACTTAATCATCAAAGGAGTTTTAATTTTCCATGGCAATGGGGGTGGGAGAGGGTTAGGGTGGAGTCAAATTGGTTTCTAGTAGAAAGAACTGAATGTATTATATGTTCTTATTTTCAGGTAGGGAAAAAAGTTTCTCTTACTTTTGTTATTTTCTTTTCACTGGTTCTCCTATGAGTAAAACTGTCTCTCTCATCATGGATGCAGAAGCTTTGAGGTTATAATGAGCATGACTCTCATATCGGTTTTTAATAGGTGACTTGCCAAAGCCCAGAGTGAGTGGGCCTGCTTTCCTAAGGCTCTTGACCCTAGTCCATCACTGTTCTGTTCTCATTTGTTAACTGAGGGGGTTCGGTTCCACCTCTTCCTCTGCTTGAATTTGAAATCATCCAACACGGGAATGGCGAAGCCTCCTGGGGGTGCCAACATAGTATTTATGTTCAGAAGCTTTAATACATGAAACCTCTTCTTATAAATGGTCATTATCTTGTTCTCTCTCAAAATCTAATCAAAAGGTCCAGTTAAAATGCCCTACTAATAGTTGGGGAAGAGTTAATCATTATCTTTACTGATTTTTCAAGCATTCTTTTAAAGAGCTATTTTCTTTTTTAAACTGATTGTCATGGTGGTGTGTGTGTGTGCACGCGTGTGTGTATAAGTGTGTGTGTGTGTGTGTGTGTGTGTGTGTGTAGGTCAAGAGATCTTGAAGCATTCATGATGCAGAGAGGAGAAAATCAATATTGAAAAATTAACCTGTGTGCTGAACAATTCCAGACAGTAAAGATTTATCTCAAGTGGTGAGAAAGCAACCTAGTTGTAGAATTAGACGAGCCTATATAAATTCATATTATGTCTTTAAACAATTGGCTGTGATTTAAGGTTCCACTAAAGAGCCAATTCTGGGTTCCATATCCTGAAGAATCTAGCTTTGCTTTGTAGGATGTCCTAATCCTGAGAGTCTAGCCATAATGTATTCGGCATGTTCTCTTGGAAAGCCTGCGTATTGCATTATTTGGGTGCAATATCCAAGAATTGATAAAGATTGATTTCCTGATCCTAGATGGGCTTGTCTCTTGGTTCTAACTCCGCCTTGCATGAGGGGATATAAGGGACAATATATGGCTTGAGTGGCAGAACACATGCCTTGTAAGCACATGTAGACCCTGGGTTTTAACCCAGACATCATCAGCACCCCTAGCTTTACCAAGTGAGACCCCCACAAAAATGAAATAAATAAAATTTTAAGAGAATCATGAGATCTTAAAGACAAAATTCAAAGCTCAAAATTCAAAGTTTTCAATTGTCTGCAAATAAGAATCATCTAAATAGGATAAAATGAAGCCTGGAGAATTTCAAGCTGAAAGGCTTAACAGCCAGTAAATATTTTTGAGGAGGAATTCCCAGTTTGGACCACTGAGGGTTGGAATCCTCCTTACTTGAAATATCATAGTTACCATTCTGAAAAATCTATAATTACATGTGTTTGTATAGTTAGTTGGCAAAGATGACTTAAACTGTTATCAGCAAGATTCATTTTCCTGGAAATAACATGATTTAGAAATGTGACCTGCCCTATCTCAGAATGGCTGGGGAAACAGGATAAAGCAAATCTGGCCTTAGAAATCACTATTTCTCTACAACATGAAAAGCTCTTATCAGAATTTAGGAAATAATTCATTTAAATAAAATTTTGCCATGTATTTTAAAAGACTGAGCTGAAAAAACAATTACAAAACTTGTCAGATTTATAATTGGTCCCAAGACTGTATTAAAACCATGGAAATGACAATGTGTTGTCTTCTACTTCTGCTGTATTTAAAAATATTATACTCACCTGACACTGCTTAAGTGTATTCATGATATCAGTAGTCTCTGTGAATAATTAAAGATCCAGAATTATTTTATCAGGTCAGGACTTTGTCACTTAAACTTCTATATAATAATAAGTGCATAAGACATAATGAAAATGGAGTTACAGTCCATAGAAGAAAATATTAGACTCATTCTGTGCATGTTTTGTCAACCATAAAACCAATGCCAATGCATGATGGCATTTCTCAGGGTCAGTTAAGTTTAAAAAAAAAATTACGAGGCTCAAGAGGTACAGCGGGTAGGGCGTTTGCCTTGCACACAGCCGACCCAGGTTTGATTCTCAGCATCCCATATGGTCCCCACTCAGTAATTCCTGAGTGCATGATCCAGGAGTAATGACTGTGCACCACTGGGTGTGACCCAAAAAGCAAAAAAAAAAAAAAAAAAAAAAAAATTACCCAAAAGGCATCCAAACATCTATGTTATACTTTTCATTCTCCAACCAAAAAACAAAAATAACCTTCTATTTCAACTTTTTTTAAATCATTCTAATCATAAAGAAATAACAAAAAAGACATTTTTTCCATTGGAATGACTGGGACAGTGAACTTCGTGTCAGACCCATTCCATGACGCTTTGATTATGAAGCTGCTCTTCATGAAGGTCACACCTGCCTCCAGATTATGTCCCTGGCCCTGGAGGTCACACATCTGAGATTTTAGAAGAGAATCTCCTGTTCTTGACACTCACCTCCTGTCCTTGACTTCCTATCTGGAAAGGTACAGAAGCTTTCTTGGCACTGGGAAATTTCCCCGACTTTCCAGTATGGGTTTCAGGATACAATATGTATAACCATGAACACTGATTTACCCACGGGGATTCTTTTAGTAAAACCTCTTAAGCCTTCTCAGCCTGGCGGGGATAGAAGACTGCAATATGCTTTCAGAAGCAGGCATGGAGATATGGAAATAAAGCTTTTTATATAAATCCTAGGAAGGAACCCCTCCCGGGAAAACTGGTTTTCAGTGATTCCCTAGGATCCTGGGAGTCAGCGTAAACAGCGAGAGGTAAATTGTACCTCGTAGACACATAAACCTCTCCATTCACCTCATTGACAAGTTGTACCCTGGCCATCATAATTCTCAGCTGACACGTCTCACTGTAATTACTCTCCACGTGTGAACCGGTGGCAGAGAACCTTAAAGCGTGACAAGTGGCCAGGCATTCCCACACTGCCAGCATTGGAAGATTGTGCTTTGATTTATGTCTGTAGCCTTTGCATGCAGAACTGGGAGAGCCTTGCCACTCTATTTGCTAGGCTTGACACTGGCCTGAGGCTTTTATTCACGGCCCTCTCGTCTTAACACTTGGCACACCTGGCTGGCATGTCTGGTACTATAGCTTCTCAACACAAAACCACTCAGGCCCGTGTCCAAGTCTTGCCTCAGAGGAACCTGAGAACGTTTCTTCGGTCCCTTCTGCCTGGAATTGCCCCTTTGACTTCATCACACAGTAGCCCTCTAGGGTTTCTTCTCGGCACTTCTCCACATTGACTAAGTCCATCGGCAATGTCCAACCTCCGAGCAGGACAGCTGCTGCATTTCTACTCTTATTGCTGATGCATTTATTCTGACACCATTGGCCTTGGGAAGAATGTTAATAGTAAGTGATAAAGGATCTGGCTTGCTGGGAATAATAGCCCTGGTTTATGCCTACGTTCCTGCAAAATTATTAAACAGTTTACACTCGAAAGTAAACTTGTTCTCATTTAGATAGCAAATTGTATGTGTTATCTCTAATTTGCCTGCCTATCTATTTCATGGTTTCTCTAGGGAAAGTTTAAATGTCCTTTATTTATCAATACCTACACCGCAGAAGAAATTAGGTATTTGCACCCTTTTCCTCCAAATTTAGTTGATTTCAAATAATTTTCCAAATTTTTTTCAAGCAAAAGCTACTAGATCCCCACAGCCAGCAATGTTATTAATTCTCAACATTATGATAAAGGATTTAGGTAAATAGACAAATAGATGAATAAAGTTTATTTATATTGTTGTGTTTCAAGGTAATATAACCATTATATCCTACACTGACTCTAAGGTATATAATATATACCTTATATATATATATCTTTAAGAAGAAATAGAAGGTTAATTGTGAAGAGACTTGCTAGCTCACATATGTTTATAGCAGCCCCAGGGTAGAACCCAACATTCTGATGGTGAAGCCTTAGCTTCTTCTACTCTTCTTCCAGTCTACTTTATCCCTCACTGTGGCGTCTAATCAATGGTTCACTGACAAACAAACATGAGAGGTATTGAGGGTCTTCAATGAGAGCAATATTGCCTTAGGACTCTATGGACTTAATCTCTTAATTCTGTTCTCTCTTCTCCATCTTTCTGGCTTTCTTTCAAGAACTCCATCCTTGCAGTTTCCCTGCAAGTTTATTAAGAACACCAAACTGATATTTAAGATTATTTCCCTTAATGAGATTTCCAGGATACTTGAAAGAAAATAAATCATCAGCTAAGAAAATGATAAACTGAAGAATTTGTCAGCTAGAGCTTTTTTATTTAAGAGATTAATATGATAAATCCTAAAGCAAATCCCATGTACTTTATGATTACTGATGGGTTCAACTTGGAGAAGGGGCTAAAGAAAAAGCACCATTAAGGAAAGATTTTGTATTTGCAGAAAGCCTCCAAATTGACCTTCCTAAAGTGTTAATATTCACAAAATATCCATTTAGGGTGCACTTCCTAATCACTTAAGACCCTAAATTCACTTTTGTGAATTCTTTTTGAGAAGGCATTTCCTCCTCAGGGGTACTAAATATGCAGATGACTGAACCTTACCCAAATTGACAGAATTAAAGTTTCTGGCTTAGTCTGGTAGATATAAAGTGAAGAGATGATTAATTATTTTGTGCCTCAACTTTGATGTCTTACCTACACTAGCAAATCTAAGCTAATTCTCTGACATAGTGTGATCTTGTCCATATATACTGTCAGTAAGTATCTGAAGGGATGGCTATTTACAATTCCTGACTAAATTTACATTAAAAGAAACATCCAATTTAGCATTTATCTTCAAAATACCTTATCTTTTTTTAGTCCAGGGGTTGTTAACTTTTAGCATTTAGGCACCTGAAGGATTGTTGAAACAGTAATTGTTAGGCCAACAGCTCTTGAATTTGAATTCATTCAGTCTGGGACAAGACCCAAGAATCTACACTTCAAGCAAGTTTCTAAAGGATGCTGAATGCTGATGGTTCCAGATTCACACTTCGAAAACCATTGGTTAAAAATCAATAGTCTTACCATTTGGAAAGTATCTTCTTCAATATGATGCTAATATGGAATGTGTTTATTTACATTCATTGAACGTTATTTCATTTAGCCCTCTATTGGAAATTAGAAAGACCCAACGTCAATAAATATTTATAGCCAGAAGAAAGTTCCTCCTTAAATCTGCCATTGAGCTGCAAGACCATGGACAGCTACGTGATGGTAAAATGATAAATTTCTTTTAAATCAGTTTAATTTCTCAATTAAAGTATAATGAATAGGTCAAGACCTCATTAAGTGCCTGGTATTGAGGATCACATTAATAATTTAATTATTGTTCCTTCCTCTGAGCAATTAGTGAATTTCACACTTCTGTAGAATAATATTGAAAATCAAAAGAAGACAGAGGTTAAATAATTTGCTCAGCATTGCTTTTCAGTCCTTCTAACCCAGACCATAATCTTTTTCTCAAAATCTGTCTTGAGCAAAGGAACATTACTTTTTTGTGTGACAAACACCTGGTCAATATCATTTCAAAGACGTTGTACAGTAATAACTGAGCCATGGTTCCTAGTCTTTGAAATATGCTGCAAATTTAATTAGAAGTCTTTTAAGTGTAACAATCTCTCACCCTGTTCCACTCAGTTCAATAACTTCATTAAAAATAGTTGCAGAAGGTAAAGAAATGCTTAGTATTTCTGCCATGTTGAGACTCTTAAGTTCTCTCGGATTTGTAATCTTCTGGTCATTGGAAATAAATACTAAGATCTCATTTCTTTCTCATCCTCTGTCTTCACAAATAAAAGTTAATTGAGATTTTTTTCATTTTGTTCCTTCAGTTGATTTCAGCTTCTACATGCATACAGAATAAATCCTTCAAGTTACTTTCAGTCACTTTTTTTTGGTTTGTGCATGTATATACATGTATATACTAACAATCCACGAGATAGAGAGTCTGGGGAAATGACCTTTGTTTTCCTGGTGTTTTCTCTCCAAAATTCTATTACCCAGGAAATTGTTAAGAAAAGGCTAACATTGTCATGTGTCCATAGTTTGGTCAATACACTTGCAGATATTTAGCGGGTGAGGGGAAGGTGGGATGGAAGAGCTCCCAAAAAAACTCATCTAACATCTGTGCAGAGAGTCACAGATCAGAAGGAGAAATGTTAATCATCAGTTCTTGCAATCTTGTCGTTCTTACTAGATTAGGAAGGATCATAGAAATTGTACTTCTAGCCAACACTTCCGTTTTCTAGCAAAAATTCGTGGTACAGTAGAAGTCACAGCAAGGGAGGTGGAGAGAAAGAGACACAGCCATACTTTAAACTCCTTAAGATAATTTTTTTTTTTTAATCTCCTCATGGAAGCAGCAGGGAACTGTCAGAGAGACTGAGATGTCAAAGAAATCAGCTCACAAAAGGAAATCGCCCTGGGAAAGGAGACGCCACTTCTCATTACTGTCTACCGGCCAGCAAACGGTGAAGGTCAGCCCCGCTGGACACACACACACACACACACACACACACACACACACACATCTCCAACAGCACTTTCAGACAGCATGGAGGGTTTCCAAAGAGTGGGAGCTCAAAGAAGCATTCGATGACCTCGCAGAGTCACTGAAATGTTTAAAACAAAACCATCTCGGGTTGTTCACCTGGATAATAAATTTTTTTGCCCGAGAAAGGGCAATGGGTCGAGGTTCTTTTACTGGCCATGCTTAATGAGAGGAGAGCTAATAACCTTGTTCCTACATTCCTCAGACATCAGAGGACTGGCAGAAAAGAGCATGTGAGGTGGAAGCAGAGATGGTTTGGAATGACCGGGGAGAGAGAGAGGGAGCACTAACAGAGCTTTGAAGCCAGCTTCTAAGGCTGCTTCTGACGCTCTCCACCAGCCTGGAGCACAGCAAGACACTTTTTGCACACGGCAGCCAGAGCTAAGCCATGGCCATGGAGACTCTGCGAGAAACCATTCTCTCCTTTCTTTTTCCATTCTCCACTATTTCTCGCACCCCTGAGTACATTTTCTCCTAAAGAAGAAATTAAAACATCAGCTTAGTGTAATTCCTTAGGGAACCTGAGGATGTCAAAACATCTCTTGTAGGGCTAAAGAGTAACATTAGATAAGCAAAATTCCCAGCTTTCCTTCACACTGTTCTTCTGTATCTCTCTCTTGAACTAGAAAAACTGTTTTCTAGGAACAATAGCAGGTTGATCTCTTTCTGAGAACTCAGAAATCTCTGTAAGTGTAAGTCAACAAATGGTGAGTATCAGGAGTGAGACTTTCCTATAAACCAGTGTTGCCCAAAGTGAGTGAATGCCTCCGGGCCCTGCCTGAGGGTATTGGAATGACCAAGTTGGTGGGTCGCTGCCTGCGAGCGATTGGGAAGTACTTTATGTTTATTTGTGAAAGGAAGAAAGGCTCTCAAAGGGGGTCGCTGAGCAGTTTTATTTTTAATACATTCTCCTGAAAAGGATGTTGGTAGACCAAGTCTGTGAGCCTCCGCATTCTATCAGAAGGAAAAAGTAGGGAGCAATAAACCTTTTGGTTAATTGTTAAAATTTATTCCCCCAGCAGTAACCTCTTCTCTCCTTTGAAATGAGGTGAAACTTTAACATTTCTAATACTTTCCCAGAGGTTCACAGTAATAATGTAAAAGGATTATGTACCCAAAATTGTCATGTAACTTGCAACATGCAAATGAAAGATGGAGCCTGCCCTCCAGAAGCTTACACTTTAATAAAGTAATTCTTAGGTAGAGTGACTGCATAATGCATCATACATTGTACATAATGCATCATACAAAGACAATTTGAAGGCAAAATCATTACTGATAGTGGAGGAAATAATAGATGAAACTTTGAAAGTATTGTGCAAGCCAGAATTTTGAAAGGAAAATCATTACTAATGATGGATTTTTTAAAAAGTAGTTGAAAACTGGGACTTAAAGTCTAACCAAAGATCTGAAGATAAGAGAAAGTATTAAGTCCTAACCATTGAGAGATACTTACGGAGGGAGAAAAACAAATCTTTTCGTCTAAACTCTTCAGTCTTAGAAAGATGTTGATGAAAATGATGGAAGATGGATAAACATAATTTGATAGAAAAATGTAATTATGTAATTATACTCAGGAATTTACAGGGAAACTGGAATTCAAGAGGTGGGCAGGATTTAAGGTTCATAAATCATCAGGATAAGGAATGAAGAGGGACAAAGGGGAACCTCTGGCAAAAAAAAAATACCTTTATGAAGGGATGGCAGGGAGAAAAGGACTTAGGGGAAAGATAAAAACGGGAAACTAAATAGGTCCTGATGAGACAAGATAAGACATCTGGCAGTTGGTGGCATTGTCTATTTGGGAGATGCAAAAAGACTTCTTGTCCCCAAGAAGAAGTTAGTATTCTTCCTGGGATCTGTGACAATTGAATTATTTTGTCAGAATTTGGGGAGGCTCGGGCTTTAGGCATATTTAGGTGCTCAGGTGCCTTACCTCAAAATAATCCTTATGCCAAGATGATATATCTGGGGGGCGGGGGTGTGACTTGATATACCCTTTCAAGATCACAAAGAGATTTGAGCCTCTTCCTGAGAAGTTCTTCAGAATCATGTAGATGTGATTCTATTTAGCTGTTTCTAAATTTAAACCTGAGATTAATTTTACCGAAATGAATTCATTTCATTTAACCCTATTATACTTATAATACTAGATTATTCACCACTGGAGAATGGTTCTAAAATCTTTATTTATTAAATCAGGGTATGAGAATAGCATCATTTAGAACAGTGCTGCTCGCTGTTTTATTTATTTATTTATTTATTTATTTATTTTATTTTTTTACAGTGTCCCTCTCCTGACCTGTTGCCTTACTATAGTCCACTGCTCTATAGGTTGGCCCCTAGTTTCATAGCATTGTCTCCCACATTCGTGCAATTTTCACCTGTAGAACCCTTGGAAAACTCGGGGGGCTCACAAGAGACATATATCTGAGAAATGCTGATTTAGAATACAAAAGTAAACCTTATAAAGAATGTGCTTTCGCTGGACAAGATCTGTAGGTTAAAAGTAGGTAAAGGGATATATTCTTTTTTTTTTAATTTATTCTTTTATTGAATCACCATGTGGAAAGTTACAAAGCTTTCAGGTTTAAGTCTCAGTTATACTATGCTCAAACACCCATCCCTTCACCAGTGCACATATTCCACCACCAAGAATCAGAGTATACCTCCCCCCTCCCCACCCACCTCCCCAGCCCCCACACCCCGCATGTGTAACTGGTAAATTTCACTTTACTTTCACCTTACTTTGATTACATTCAATATTTTGACAAAAAACTCACTATTATTGATTTGGAGTTTCTCCCCCCAAAGTCGACCTGCTGAAAAGAAAGCATTTGATAATTTGTTTTCCATTGCTGAGAATGAAGAGATATGAGGTCGAGAGACCACACTAGCAGCTGCACAGGTTTGGATTTCTGTATTTTAGTACTTTAGTAACTAAGTCCAGAGAAATATCTGCCAGAAATTGCATCATTGTAAGCTTGTACCTCTCAGCTACTTTATATTCCACATATGAGTGCAATCTTTCTATGTTTGTCTTTTTCTTTCTTTTTTATTTTTTTTAATTTTTTATTGAATCAACATGTGGAAAGTTACAAAGTTCTCAGGTTTATGTCTCAGTTATACAATACTCAAACACCCATCCCTTCACCCGTGCCCATATTCCACTACCAAAGACCCTAGTATACCTCCCACCCCCCGCCCCCATCCCTGCCTGCTTAGTTGATAAATTTCACTTCATTTTCACTTTACCTTGATTACATTCCATATTTCAACACAACATTCAGTATTGTTGGAGTTTTCCCCCAAGAATGACAGCCCTACTGCCAATGCAGCATTTGATAATTAGTTTTCCATTGCTGAGACTGGAAAGATATGAAGTCCTGTTGTTTCAAGTACATAGAATTTTCCCCCCTCCTTCCCGTGCCACCAAGTTCGTGCCTGCTTAATGAATAGTCCTCATATTATGGCTGACACCACACCAACCGACGAGAAAAAAGGATATTTCCAGTCCTCGGCCGGAGTGGGGCTAGGGCTTAATTCAGTCTAGAGACATGGTTGCAAGTAGTTTCTGGAACCGGAAGTAGTCTAGTTAGGCTCTGGATTCTGGTTGATCAGCAGCATCGCAGCCACACAAAAGTGTGGCCACCTGGGTCGAGTCTCGGTGGAAGTCTCGCTGGTATCAGCCCAAGACTTCCCAAGTGTCCCGCTGTTCCAAGTATATAGTTTTTTTTTCCCCCTCCCATTCCCGCGCCTCTAAGTTCGTGCCTGCTTAATAGAGTTCATAATATGGTGGACACCACACCGTGTTTCTCCCAGAAAAGGGAAAAGAACCGAGAAAGAAGGATATTTCCTCACCTCGGCCGGCGTGGGGCTTTGGCTTAGTTCACAGTCTAAAGAAATAGCTGCTACTTTGATTACCTTCAATATTTCAACAAAAAACTCAGTACTATTGTTTGGAGTTTCCCCCCACAGTAAGACCTGCAAAAAAGGAAACTTTTCACGTTGCTGACAATCAAGAGATATTAGGTCGCGTGGCTGCTGTCGCAGCCGTGCAGTTTTGGATTTCTATATGAAGTCCAGGGAAAATTCTTTTGGTAATTGCATCACTGTGATCTTCTACTTCCCTTTTGTGGTGCTCACATGATGGAGGAGCCTGGAGAGAAGAACCATGCCCCGCTGGCGGCGCATGGGCCAGTAGCTCCGATCACACAGTTTGGAGGCACTTTGGGCGCGCTGCTCGTGTCCAAAGTAGTTCAGTTGCCTCAGGGGTCGAGCTCGAGTGGCGGCAGAAAGGAGTGTACCCACATGGCACTGTGCTTAAATATCGGCACAGGGCGGATCCGGAAGTCCCACCCCCTCGGCTTTCCCAGGCTTCCCGTGGGTTCCTGCAGACTCTAAAAACCGGCAGTTGCCTCCCTGCGTTCAATAAGAAAGAGTTGAGAGAGAAAAGACCATACCCCGCTGGAGGCACATGGGCCAGTAGCTCCGATCACACAGTTTGGAGGCATTTTGGGGGCGCTGCTCGTGTCCAAAATAGTTCAGTTGCCTCCGGGGTCGAGCTCGCGCGACGGCAGAAAGGCTGTCTCTTTCTTTCTGTCTCATTTCACTCAGCATGATACTTTCCATGTTGATCCACTTATATGCAAATTTCATGACTTCATGTTTTCTGACAGCTATGTAGTATTCCATTGTGTAGATATTCCAGAGTTTCTTTAACCAATCATCTGTTTTGGGGCACTCTGGTTTTTTCCCTATTGTGGCTATTGTAAACAGTGCAGCAATGAACATGGAAATGCAGATGTCATCTCTACTATACCTTTTTGCCTCTCCGGCATATATTCCCAGGAGTGGTATTGCTGGGTCAAATGGGAGCTCAATTTCTAACTTTTTGAGAATCGTCCATATTGTTTTCCAGAAGGGCTGAACCAGTCGGCATTCCCACCAGCAGTTAAGGAGGGTCCCTTTCTCCCCACATCCACGCCAACACCGGTTGCTTTTGTTTTTTGGGATGTGGGACAGTCTCTGTGGTGTGAGATGATATCTCATTGTTGTTTTGATCTGCATCTTCCTGATGATTAGTGATGTGGAACATTTTTTCATGTGCCTCTCAGCCATTCGGATTTCTTCTTTGGGAAAGTTTCTGTTCATTTCATCACCTCATTTTTTGATCGGGTTGGCAGTTTTCTTCTTGTGGAGTTCAACCAGTGCATTGTATATCCTTGTTATCAATAAAGGGATATATTCTTGATAACCTTTCAGTATCAATATTACAAACCACAGTGCCGAGAGAGAGAGAGAGAGAGAGAGAGAGAGAGAGAGAGAGAGAGAGAGAAGGAAAAAACCTGCATAAAGGCAGGCAGAGGGAGGTTGGGGGGGGGTACCAGCATATAAAAATTTTAGGTGTTGCCTTAACTCAAAATAATCCTTTTTTTGAGGGAACCTGGGGACACAGTTGCTAGGAAATATACACTGGAGGAGGGATGGGTGTTGGAACACCGTATGACTGAAATCCAATCATGAACATCTTTGTAAGGTACTATCTCACAGTCATTCGATCAAAAAGTTAAATAAAGAAAGAAAGAATGTGATTTTTAAAAAATAATCTACCTTTTATATATGCAATTGCATAGACTTCATGAGTTTCATTTTTGAGCCACACATGGCAGTGTTCAGTTCTTAGCTCTATGTTTGGTTTTTCTCCCAGCAGTACTTGGGAACCACGCAATGTCAGGCACCAAACCAGGCCTCTTATATGCAAAACCCGTGCTGAGCCTATTCACTATCTTTTATCCCTGTAGCTACTCAATTTAAAAAAAAAAAAAGAAAAGAAAGGTGAAATCTATAAAAAAAAAAGTTGAATTATTAAACTCCACCCACAACATTAAAATACTAGTATGTTCTTTGCTTTATGGAGAGTACCAATAAAATTGTATTTTACTTGATAAGTGAGGATATTGGGAAAAGAGTGCCAAAATAGAATCCAGCATTATAACAAAACAGTGAAGACAATATTCAGGTCATTACGGCTAATTTTGTTCCTTGGTGTTATATTGAACCAGGGGTAATTCCTCCATCAAAATGTGGCAGGCGTACCTGATAGACTTGTCTGATAAATGTGCCACAGCTAAGGATATGAGATAAAATGGGTTTGTGCAATCTTATTGCATCCTGAGACAAATGAAATTGGGAAAATGTTGCTATAAGACGAAGCTATTTGCTACAGGATTTGCTCCTGAAAAGATAGATAAATAGATATTGTGACCACAGCAGAAATTAAAAAAATAATAAATCATCTGCTTTACCATCAAGAGAACCAAATAAACCTAAACAAAGTAAATTTAAGCCTCCTAAGTGCCACTCAGATAAACCTGTAGAGAGAGAAATCAATTTACCTAAAATGTGTATTTATTAGGTGTTTTTAAGTTTTCTTAAACGGATGAATGCATGCAGGAAAAATGCCTACTTCTCTATCCTACTCTCAATGTTTCCATGGCTCGGCCTTGAAACTGGGGAACACTGAGAAATGGAGAAGGGCGGGGGGAGAAGGGGTTGAAGAGACAGAGGGTTGTGTGTGGGCAAGGGTCAGAGAGGGAGAGGAACAAAGAGGGAGAGACAGACAGGTAAAGAGGGTAGACTGTTTACCTAAAACAGGGTAGACATGGAGGTTCATGTTTGATCTAGATATCCTAATTGATAGCATAAATTGTTTTAGAATGGCTGCTTTAAGGGAATCAAATTAGATGCAAATGGTCTTATTTTTTCAGCTTGGATTGGTTATGTTTTTTGGTTTGGGGGCCTTATCCAGCTGTACTAGGGCTCACTCCTGGCTCTGTACTCAGGAGTCCATCATTTCTAGTGGTGCTCAGAGGAACACAGGCAGGACTGGGGATGGAATCCTGGTCCACTGCATGGAAAGCGAATGCCATACCCTCTGTACTATCTCTCTGGCCCCAAGTGAGCACAATTAAAATATACCCCATTAAACAATGGACAAAGGTCAGAGTGGGGAGAAGGAGTGGTAAAACAAAAAGCTGAAATCCGTGTATGCATTGAACAGATAACAAAGTCTGCTGATTCTCCTATATTTAGCTCCCCATTGAGGAGACATAGCCCACAGGAGGACTATCAGATGGTAGAACGACTCTTTTACCCTCCCCTTCTCTTCCCACCTCCTGCTATTAGTTGGGTCCCTTTATAAATGTAAACTGTAAAGATATTCACCAGGTAAAGTAAGTAACTACAGAAAAGAAGTCTTGAAAAAAGAACACTCTGCTACAAGCTGATAAAAGTTTATTTATGAAATGCCCTATTGACAGAAGTGGCAAATATTGACATTCCACCCAATACCGATACTCATGTAAAATGACTTAGACCTTAAGAGCACTTGTGTGAAAGGGTCCCAGAGTGTAAGATTTTTTGGCTTCTTTACTCTTAACTGAATGAACACTAAACCTGTCTAAGAGAGCTCAAGAAAAGGAAGAAGTGAGAGCGATGGATGTATTTACCTGATGAATTCATATTCATCCCTTTGTAAGCAGGAATCTGATATGAGAGCTCTCCAGAGGAGTGACATTGATTCCTAAAACTAATTAAAAAACAACAAATGCGTGAAACCAAGAAGGCAAGTGTAAGGCAAACATTGGGCTCTCCACCAGCAGAGCGGGCTTCTGAAGGAACTGAAGAGGACTTGTTAACTGCTCTTGACCTCTTAACTGCACTTCATTTTGCTTACTACTGAGTCACATCAATAGTAAATAATCCAAAGCTATGGCGGCCGTAATTCCTTGCCTAATCATGATTGTTTTGACCTGATATGAATGAATATTCCTAAACTTCTCTCCGACCCACTGAGCTGATTCTTCTAAAGGTCACCACAGGAAGAACAAAGCTTCTCTTGTTATCATGCACGTGGCAAAACTCTTCTTTGTTTTGGTCTCTGAATCCTAAGGTCACAAGTTCTAGTTTTATGGAAATTAAACTTTTTTCCTAATTAGCTGAAGAGCCTGGGTAAAATAAGTACAAGCTGTAATTTAGGATAGTCTTTTCGAGTACCGAGTATCATATTCTAAGATCCCTGATAAACAGGAAATTCCATGTGCTTATCATAACTAAAATAAAACTAAATGGCTGTTAAACTATAAGAGTGCAATTAGGAGGACATGTTGCATTTTTCTCTTATTTGAAGGATTGAGATAAAGGGGATCATTGGTATTGCTGGATTAAACAAAGTAACATTATATATGCAACATACCAAAATGAGAAAATAAATTAGAGAGCACATTTAAGAAAGTACAAGTGAGAGTGGGTGCTATCAGTTAATGATTTGTTTATTCATCAAGAATTTATTGAGTGACGAAGGTAGGCACTGACCAGAGAGATAAAACACCGGTTAAGGTGCTTGCCTTGCGTGTGACTGAACCTGGTTTGATCTCTGCCACAGCTTATGCCCCACAGAGCACCACCAGAGGTCACTCCTTACCACAGTCGTAGCCCCTGAGCACAGCTGGTGTGGACCAATACCTCGCCTCGACCCCCCACACCTCCAAAGGAACTAATTATGCACATTCCACAAAACATGTAAGTCATGGCTAGCTTTTTTTCTTATGAAGCTGTTTACATAATCAAATTCACAGAAAGCCTTGTCAAATACTCTGGAAACCCTGCTAGCAGGCTGAAAATCTGCTTTTCGGATTACAAAACCGCAGCCAGATGTAAGGTTTAAAGAAAACCCATTCTGAATAGTAATCTTATGCTCTTTTACTATTGTTTTTAAGAGCAACTGAAGCTTTCTCCAATAATATGCTAAAAAAAAAGGAGGGGATGAGGGGGAGGAAGGAAAGGAAATAAGATACTGCGTACTTTAAGCTTTTATAAAATATAATCAGTGTCTGAGAGGCCAGGAATACACACCCTTGGGCCTGGAAAATACCTTCCCTCCTTCCTTTTCCTAAACATCCCCTTCTGGCCCACCCGGTCAGTAGAAGGCTTGAATCCTGACAAGGGAGCATGTGCAAGCAGCTCTTCAACCCTTCCTCGGCTCCATCCAGGGAGCTCAATCTGCTATTTGACATGCCCCAACTGTTCTACTCATAAAGCAGAAAACACAGTTTTTCCATTTGGGGGTGAGTGAAAAGGCTTGGAATTTTTTTCCTAAATTTTCATTCACTCTGATGTGCTACTCTACAGGAGGAGGAAGAGCTGAGAGCAACATTGCCTCAGACTGTGGGAGGACCCGAGGTATGGAAGGCTCGGAAGGCTGGTCACATTGTCGAGGCTCAAAGGCAAGAGGAGGGCAAGTACTGGGGTCTCCACTAGTATAACAGGCCTCTAAGGGAACTGAAGAGGACTTACTAACTGTTCTTGACCTCTCAACTGCACTTTATTTGGCTTACTACTCAATCACACTAACAGGAAATACTCCAAAGTCATAGCTGCTGTAATGACTTCCCTCATACTGTTTAGACCCAATATGAATTAATATTCCTAAGCTTCTTGATGGCACATTGCACTGGACCCACAGAGTTGATACTTCTAGGTGTCTCCACATGTGGAGCAGACACTTTAAAGGATTTCTCATAAAAATTAGTGTCAGTTTTTCCCTCCACTTCCATTCTGCAGAGCTCTCATAGTAGAGTAGCAAGCATAGAGGGAGAGTAAAAGTTTTCCCACCCAGGAAAGTACAAGAAAACAGCCCATTGCCCCTTGCCAGAGTCCACTGTCATTTGCTTAAGGAGGCACACATGGCCCTATCTGGTGATCCCAAAGAAAACCATTGATTTTGGGGCCGGAGCCATAGCACAGCAGGTAGGGCGTTTGCGTTGCACTCGGCTGACCTGGGTTCGATCCCTGGCATCCCATATAGTCCCCCAAGCACTGCCAGGAGCAATTCCTGAGTGCAAAGCCAGGAGTAACCCCTGAGCATCGCTGGGTGTGACCCAAAAAGCAAAAAAAAAAAAGAAAGAAAAGCCATTGATTTATTAGGTTTTACCTACTTAGAGCAAATGCATTTGATGGAACCAAAATCAAACTCCTCCTTAGCAAATGATAACTAGCTCAGTGGTTATCACAGAGCACAGAGCATGCTTCCATTGTTTATTCACTGGCTGAAATTTATTCGAAATTTCCTTAAAAGAGACATAGAATAAGGATATTAAATAGCTCACAGAATTTTTTCTGTCTGGCAGGAAATGTGAGAGCCGGACCAGTGATGGGAAAGAGAAAACTATTATCCCAATTGCCAATTTTTACCCATCCAGTAAGTAAATAGCCCAGGACCACTCTTTATAGGCAGTTAAACTGTGCTGTGCTTGATAAATACTCCTGGGTGGCTGCCTTCAAGCAAAACAAAGGATACGACTGGCTAACAAGACAGCTGCAAAAATTAACATCCGATCCCAGAGGAGATTGGGGTTTTAGGATCACAGACGCTATCCCTGGCAAGAGAGATACCTGTAACGAGAGAGTGAAGGTTATTAAAAGAGTCCTAAGCCACTGTAGACACATTGAAAGCATTCTGCAATCAATTTGAAGATAAGCAACACCGCCTGAAACCGAGTACAATGAGATAACTAGAAACTAGAGTTCCGCTTGATAATTTGAGAATTCACGGCTGGAGGGAAAGAGCTACCGGGTATACCAACTTTTATATCAAAACCTGGTCATTCCCTTCCCACTCTCTGAAGCCAACTTTGCAGAAAAAAAGATTTTAGTGAAGGGGATTGGTCTAAAGTGAGGTTGGTGAATTAGAGCATCTTTGCAAAATTCTTTTGTGGACGCAGGAGAAATCTATATGCTAATCCTATTTTCCAATTGGGTTAGATCTGCAGGAAGTTAAAGGGGGAGCCCTGAACTGAACTCTGAGGGCAAAGGGGCTGACATAGGAAAAATGAGGATGCTCAAAAGCCCATCTCTGCGTAGTTAGCAACCGACAGAAGCCCAGCTCATCATTGGGAAGTGTCCACAAAGTGTAAACAGCAATCAGAGTCATTACTGAGCTGAATAGAAGGAATAAATTGGGGTGAAATTAAGGACACAATTTAAACTTAATGTCTGTGAGGGTAAGAGATGGCAGAGAGTAAAACAGGTGCCCTTGGGGGGGAGGGAGCGTCAGCATCAGACATCCCAGGAGACTTCCAAAGGTCAGGCCTCATTACAAACCAAATGAGTGCTGTCCCAGCCTTTGGGGTTGGAAAAACTCCTCTGAAAATGTGCAGAATTCTATAATCTGGAAATCACTGTTTGCAGTTCCTCTTGGGGAAGAAGTCAGGTAGGAATGACTGTGTGTTCCTCTGTGAGGCAGAGATCCAGGAAGCGAGTCAGGACAGATGGCCTGGCAGAGGCAGGTCATAGAGAACAGAAATGTGAAACTCTGCTCTGTCCTGTCTCCTTGGAAGGCAGATGGACAGAGACAGTGGCCACACAGGGATCTTCCTTTCATTCATCAGTGTGGTTTGATTTTGATTTTTTTTTTTTTTTTTTTGCTTTTTGGGTCACACCCGGTGATGATCAGGATCAGGGTTTACTCCTGGCTTTGCATTCAGGAATTCCTTCTGGCGGTGCTTGAGGGACCATATGGGATGCCGGATCATCAGCCGGCAAATGCCCAACCTGCTGTGCTATTGCTCCAGCCCCGGGGTGGTTTGATTTTTATCTGAATTCCTTATGTCCTTAAACCAAGAAGATATTTTCTGGCACCAGGCATCAGGCGGGTAGGGCGGTTTCCTTGCACTCGGCTGACCTGGGTTCGATTCCTCCATCCCTCTCAGAGAGACTGGCAAGCTACCCGTGGCATATTCGATATGCCAAAAGCAGTAACAAGTCTCACAATGGAGACGTTACTGGTGCCCGCTCCAGCAAATGGATGAACAACTGGACGACAGTGCTACAGGTATTAAGAGCCTTGCATGCTCAAGACCCTAAGTTCTACTCTCAGAAGCACACACTGTGCCTCCACCCCCACCCCAGCACAGTTGGGCATGGCTTTAGAGAAGGCCACACACACACACACACACACACACACACACACACACACACACACACCTCCCAGCACTTCGAAGCCCAAGTATTGAGAATCCCTTCCCAGGGGCTGGAATGCTAGCACAGCAGGTAGGGCACTTGCCTTGCACACAGCCAACCAGGTTCAATTCCCAGCATCCCATATGGTCCCCTGAGCACCACCAGGAGTAATTCCTGAGTGCAGAGCCAGGAGTAACCCCTGTGCATCACCAGGTGTGACTCAAAAAGAAAAAGAAAGAAAGAAAGAAAGAAAGAAAGAAAGAAAGAAAGAAAGAAAGAAAGAAAGAAAGAAAGAAAGAAAGAAAGAAAGAAAGAAAGAAAGAAAGAAAGAAAGAAAGAAAGAAAGAAAGAAAGAAAGAAAGAAAGAAAGAAAGAAAGAAAGAAAGAAAGAAAGAAGGAAAGAAAGAAAGAAGGAAAGAAAAGAAAATCTCTTCCCAGGAGCAAAGTACTGAAGCTTTAAAATAAGATTAAAAGAATTAATTTTCTAAGAACCATAGCCCCAGCCATCTCTGTAATATATTCAATCTTTAAATAGTAGAGTCGTGGCTCAGAACACAAGCTTGGCATCAAGAAGATACAAGTTGCCATTTCAGCGCAGACATTTATTGCAGGTGCTCGGGCCAATTCACATAACGTATCAAGGACCTGAATTCTCATTGGAAGATCAGGTCCTGCTTCGAGGTGTTAGTCTGGGGTGGCAAGAATTTCAACAGCAAACTTAAGCAGATGACGAATTTGGGGGGAAGCAATTCAAGAGATCAAGGAATCAACAATGAAAGTGAAAAAAAAAAAAGGATGAAGATTTGGGAGGCGTGGTTGCTCCCTGTCATAGTCTGTGTCATGCCACAGAAAGTGGCGCCACGGAACCACCTCTGCAAAGATCAGACGCTGAGTGCTTGATTCTATCACCACCGGATTCTGGGTACGGTTCTAGACCCCCTGTGCTTAGCTAGTGTGTGGTGAATCCCACCGGATGTCTGCATCTCTCACCCTCATGGTGCTAACTCATGGATCAGAGGTATGACTCAGCTAGAGAGCACATGCTTTGCAAATGGGAGACCCCCAGTTGGGAGTGTCTGATCTCCAGGCCAAGCCCGTTGGGCTAAATGTAGATCACCTGCCTGGCCCAAGCTACCAGAGGTGGCAGAAAGAATCTGATCCCCTTTGTCATTATTGGAAGGAAGAGCCTGACCTTACATAGTGATTCACATAATGAGACATTTTTTCCAAATTAGAAAGTAGCTTTGACATCTGGGAAAAGAGGAGAAAAAGGACAGATATCCAGTCTAGTCCACCTCTTTGCCCAAGCTTACCTACTTTTTTTCTTCCCCTAATTAAATTTCCTTGCAAATGCCATCTAACAAGTCACAACCATATTTTTATTGTCAAAAATTTACAAACTTCTGGAAAGGAAATCAAGTTTTGCAACAATTAACCCTAAAGGGTCTCTGAATGATGTTGACCCCTTTTGTTTCCATCAGAATCTCATCTCATTCAAAAACCAATGAAGAACTCTAGTATGAAGACCCCTATACTGTGGCAAAAAAGAGAAGAAAGGAAAAAAGGCAATTAGCAGGCATGTGAGCATTTGTGAAACCAAAATCCCTCCAGCTCTATGTTCAGAGAATGTAAGGTCAAACAGCAAACGATGTTACATACACATCTCACCGCAAAGAAATGACAGATAGAAAGGAAAACCATGTCCACTATGTCTACAATTTGTCATTCGGTTATGGCTAAAATTTTATTTCCTCTTACATAACCCATTTTTACCTCAAGGATTTTTACTGGATAAAGTCATCCAGCTCTTCTTTCCTAAAGAAGTTGGATGCTTGGGGGATTCTGGCTATGTGGAATTGCAGGAATTTTTCATTTAGTATTCCCTTTAGTTCAGGAGAATGTAGAAGTACCCCCCAGAATATGACTTTTTTTTAAAAAAAATTTTATTAGAGAATCACTGTAAGGTACAGTTACAAACTTATGAACTTTTGTGTTTGCATTTCACTCATACAGTGATCGTTTGCCCATCCCTCCACCCGTGCCCATTCACCTCCACCAATGATCTCAGTATCCCTCTCACCACCCCCACCCCATCCCCCACCACCCCACCCTGCTTCTGTGGCAGGGCATTCCTTTTTGTTCTCTCTCCTTTTGGGTGTTGTAGTGTGCAATAGAGGTACTGAGTGGCCTTCATGTTCGGTCTATAGTCTACTTTTAGTTTGCATCTTCCATCCCAAGTGGGTTCTCCCACAGAATATGACTTTAAAGTTAGAGGATCAACCTTTGAAACTCAGGCTTCATCTCCAGACTCAATTCCAAAGTCTTCTATTTCAACGCTATGAGGAGCTCAAAATGACCCAGTGACAGTTCCAGTTTCCAACTCAGTAGAATTGTTTTGTTTACTGGCAGACACATTTTCTCCCAAGTATTTAAGTCTCCAATAAAGAGCACCCAGGATCAGAGGAATAGAAGCAAAAGTAAAAACATTGATTGGAGTACTAGGCATAATTTTTTATAGCCCTCAATTCCCAGGTCCGCGTTCTCTAACTGAGGAAAGTACCATTATTCTAAAAGTACATAGTTCCACCTTCCTGGGTACCCAGCTAGCTTTATAAATAAATCCTTATAGCCTTTCAATGAAATCAACTGCGTTTGGATGGCAGACAGTATAAAAAGATGCAGATATGATTCAATATGATCCCATTGCCTTTGTTTAGTCACTATAAAGTGAGTCCTTGGTAAGAAGGCAAGTTATATGGATGCACTGGGTAAGATTCTTAGTGAAGCCTTGATTGTCAGGAACCTCATGATCTGCAGTCTCTAGCCATTAATAATGAGATGAGCCAAGTCTCATTCCAGGTCCTTCCCCTTTCCAAACAGGAGGCAGCAAGTGGATGCCCAGAGCCCTTTGTTCTGGAAGGCTTGAGCTCATTGAGTCTTTGGAAAATGTTAAAGGGGGAAAGTCCAATTGCTTCAGACTCATTCAAGCTAGGAGTTCAGAGCACTAAATCCATTTCTGCACACCAGGTCCTCATTAGAGTACTCATAGGGAACCCCGATGAGGCCAAACATGTTTGCTTGAGTTGTAAAATATGCTTTAGAAGGTTATAAGGATGAAATGGGATGAAAGCATTTAAAGCAGTTTGTAAGAGCCAAAGAATAAGTATTGTAAGATCTAAATCACTCTTGTTGTGTAAGTACATTTCAGGTAAGAGCAAATTTTTAGATAAGGTAAACAAATAAAATTAAATACAGGGTTTTTTCTTAAGACGCTGTACTTAATAAATAAGAGGACTCAATAAGTACATGAATAGTCCATTTTTAGCATCCTATTAGCATTTAAACCATGCATTTTAGGCCCAATTACTAGGTACATATGCATCAGTCTTTAATTAATCCCCAGGGAAACTAACACAGCTCTATGTCAAATGAGATGAAAGAGTCTAAATATTTTTTATATGCGAATATTTCTACTAGATGCTTTTCATAGGAAAATTCACAAGTCTAAAGAATAGGCAAGTCGACAAGTCAGATTATCCGACTGCACCCATTGAGTAGACCCAAAGGCTGGCATTGTGCAGGCAAGCTGTTCACAGAGATCACAAAGCAACTCCCAGTGTCAGACTGAAAGTTTCATCACTAAAATCTCCACTTTCTAAGAGGTAACAACCTCTTTAGATCTTCTCCACAAGATCGTCTTTTCTGAACACAAATATAATTACCGAAGGGGGAATGAGCAAAGAGACATCTGGAAAAACTAAGAAACCCGAAGGTGAGAGACGGCTTGTTACACCTCCTCCTACGTGGCATATTCTAGAACGAAGTTTCGGAGAGTCTCTTATAGCAAGAGTGTTATTTAATCACAATTTCCCTCTCAATGAGCCAGTTTTAAAATAACTGAATAGTTACTTAATTCTCCAGAGGAATCTAAAATATGCAGCTTCTGAATTGATTAAAGAGTCAAATATTTGGTAGTTTTTCAGTTGCTCTAAATCCATTGAATTCAAATGAATGCCCCCAAATACTAAGGCCTGTATAAGCAAGAGGCAGATGAAGATAGATATGAATGTTAATTACATCTTCAGAACCCTACACAAATATTTCTAGACAGTCCCAAGACTGATTCCACAAGTAATCTTCCCTTGAATTAAAAGGAGAGGAGACCAGCCACAACCTGCAATTTCTGAAAAATAAGTCACTACACATCTGTAAAGTAGCAGTTCAAAATATTAAATTAAAAAGCTACATGGTGGGTCTTTTTAATGAGAACTTGCTGAAATTCACATAATAAACTAAAATTTCTGCAACAGAAAAAAAAGAAACATGATATCCTGATTCCTATCTACCTGCCACTAAACAATTTGATGAACGATTCATTTGACAAATACTGGGATACTGGGAAGCTCAAGACTGATTAGTAAACTTGGACCAAGTAGGGATTTGGGAACTGGAACAATCATGGGAACATGTATGTATCAAAAGGTAACGAAATAGCTGTCTAATCAGCCAAGTCATGAGAAAACATCCACTTTGAGATACTCTAATGAGGATGGGAATGGTTAAATGAGGAGGAAAGCAAGAAGAGAGCGGGCTAATTGGTGAAATAAATGTCACTTCCTTAATCAAACAGGAGTGGGGGAAGCATAAGCGTGGTGTAGTAGAACTCATGTTGCTTCTATACCCAACACTAAGAAGAAAAGAAGAAAGCCAACAAAAGGGTTTGGGTGAAAGTCAAAGACTATACCCATATTATACTCATCAGTAAAACAAATAATAGCACCAATCTACGACCAGTATGTGAAGTTATACATCAGGAACTTCAACTTCTAGATAGAATGGCATTTTTGGATAATCTCAATAGTTGAAGCAGGGGGACATGAGCCATAACCAATAGTGCTCAGGGGCTACTTCCAGCTCTGTCCTCAGGAGACCATGTGGTGCTGGAGATCTAACCATTGTCACCACTTTAACACCTGTAGTGTCTCTCATTTTCCATAATTTAAATCCAGTGTCACCTGTCTGCTTAAGTAACAAATTGTCTTCCTAAAAATAAACATTTCATCCAAATTTTTAATAGATGGATGCTAATTTTAAATAATGGACTGATGTCTGAAAATTAAATGCTAGCAGATCTATCTATCATTGTACAAACATTCTTACTTCACTCAGACTCAAGCTTTTTGTTCCAACCTGTGTCTTCCCCAAAGAAAATTTTGTTTTGTTTTAATTTCTTGTGGGCGGGGGAAGAAAAGCACTTGAGATGATTGCTGTGGGAATCCTCTTGGTGGTACCCAGTGGTCCCTAGTGGGCAACATTCCCTAGAGCCTATATAGAAGGAAATTTCCAGAATCTGAGCAGGCAGGTCATTGAAGAAATGAACTAGCTAGTACACACCAAATTGCAAAAACAAAAGAAAATATCCACGAGAGAGATACAAGTTGTTCGTGCAAGAATAATCACAAAGGAGCCAGAGCAATAGGTAGGTATGAATATATAATTTTATAAATTTAATACATTTTTAAGATCTTATATATTTATCTAGTTGGCCAGACTATTGGGGAGGGTGCTTAGCTTGCATGTAGCCAATCTGGTTGGATTTGATCCGGAATATCTCATATGGTCCCCCAAGCACTGCCAGGAGTAATTCCTGAATGCAGAGCCAGGAGTAACCCCTGAACATTGCCAGGTGTGGTCCAAAGACCAAAAGATAAAAAAAGTAAATAATAATCACAAAAGCAAGGAAAGGAGCCAGGAATCATTGGCTGAGACAGGAGGTGAGGCACAGTTAATAGTAGCCAAAATGAATTCTTCACCACGTAGGTAGAGGGAAGGCTAGTGGATAAATAAGATAAAGTTGCAAAAAGAAAAAGGAAAAAAAAAGAGCCAGATAACATAAAATCCTATTAAATCAATTGCTGATTAGGTGTACTGAGGGGTATTAGAGAGTTAATATGCCCCCAAAATACTTAGTCGTTTTGTTCACTTTCAAAACACCACTTAGGAATTCAAGGTCAAGTTTAAATGCACTCTCTTTCCCTGCAGCAGATGGAAGGGTAAGATCTTCGGCATCAGTCTGAAAGGCAGCTTGTTCCAAAATCCTGCTGTCATGCTGAAGGCAACTCCATTTTTCAGGGGAGGCCAGCTGAGCAGGCATTTGTCTCACAAAGAGCTGAGACAGAACAAGACCTACAGAAGGGACATTTAGAGCACAAAATCAGGCCATGTGGCAATAACTGTCCCCTGCTGGGAAGCAATAGCAGCACCTGGGAGAAAGTGAGTCACTGTGAGCGGTGAGGATGTCGCTAGAATGGGGGCTGAGGTAAGAAAACAGCAGGATTTGTAAACAGTGACCACAGCCATCAAATCCAGGCCATATTCCAGATGGGCTCTAGAAAAGGGCTGCTTGAACAACACACACACACACACACACACGCACACACACACACACACATACACATTAACATATACAGAACCTGATATTTCTAACAGATAATCACAGAAAAGTTAAGGTGAAAGAGGACCTTTAAATTCATATTCTATAGCCACCAAGTCAAAGAAACCATCTCTTTATCTTAGTGCCATTTTCTGCCATAGAGGAGATGTCCCCAAAAATAAAATTTAAGAGCTTTAAACACCAGTAAACTATCAAGACATCTTGATAGGATTTTAAGACAATTATTCTGTACTTCTAAGCTTACTTATTAGACTGCACCAAACCCTTCCCCATCAGAGGAATGCTAAGGAAACACCTTAGGTTTGTTACATGGTTGACTTTGAATTAATTTGGGGTTTGAACAATGAAAATAGCATTCATTTGCTGAATATTTCAAGACTCCCACCTTTAGTTAGTTATGAGACAGCATGTGGGTTCCTGAGACACAGTTTAAGAAGCTTGTCTCTAGACAAATAAATTTTTACTTATTCTACCTCTCCATTCATTTTCTCACTTACTCATTCTTCAGCCAATGCTCATTGCGCCAACAATGTGGGATGTCTGAGGGCCCCAGAGAAAGTGCAGTTCCGATTTCTGCACTCTCGGAGTTAACATTCTGACAGAAAAGTCAGGTAGTAATCAAATAATCTCATGATTTCATAACTACAAATGGGGTAACAGCTATGACTGTTGTTTTAGCAGATGCAAAAACAATGCTAAGTCTAGTCTACAGATTCAGCCTAAGCTTTTGCAAGAAAATAACGTATTCCCCTTGGTATCAAAGAATGAGTCCAAACAGTGTTAGGACCTGTTCATTTAGGCGTGATTTGGAAAGGAGAGTTGGATTCTTGATGAGCTCATAGCATACTGGCTCTGGGCTCAGAGAAGATCCCTGGTGGTCTTACGGATCAAGCCTAGGTTGACAGGATGCAAGACAATCCTTTTATTCCCGTGTTATCCCTGTATCACCTGAGCATGATTTTTTTTTATTTCTATGAAGTGATGACATTATGAAGGTACTGAGAGATCAGATGAAGGATTTTCTTCTTCCTTTGTGTGCTTCTAAACAACAACAACAAAAAAATGAGATTTCTCATACTGCTCCCACCTCTCTGTGTGAAAATGGGATTTTTCCAGCATCTTTAAGATTTGGAATCTCTCTGTAAATACCTGCAGCTGAACAATGCTAGCAAGCTATTATGTGGAAGGGAGAAATGGGAAAGGCGCACTCATTCTTTTAGTTACCTTCTCTGAGAGTTGAAATTTCCCAGCCCTTGGTGATAATCCATCTTTATTCCCTCATCTCACCCTAGATGCTGCAAAACAACTTTCCCTCATTTTCCCAATAATATATCATTCTTAATAATATAAAAATGGCAGTCAAGTGCAATAGCTAAGTAAAAGCCCAAAACAAAAGAATGTCTTTGACCAAGACATGCTAATTAGCTTTTTTCTTCTAGAAAGAGAATCACAGATTGTGCTGTAACCTGTTTCAGAGCAATAGACAATGGTCATAATGATTTTATTCCATCTGCTTTTCCTAGGGGAGGGGCATTTTTCATAGCCAAAAGTGAAGGATTTTAGATCTAGAAAAGGATTATGCTGGAAAACTTTCCCACTGAAAAAAGAAAAAAAGAGGTATTGTTGAAGAAACTAGAACAAAACCCGAAGAAGGATATCCAAAGTATTGTCACTGTCACTGTCATCCCATTGCTCATCAATTTGCTTGAGCGGGCACCAGTAACATCTCCATTGTGAGACTTGTTGTTACTGGTTTTGGCATATCGAATATGCCACGGGGAGCATGCCAAGCTCTGCGTGTGGGTGGGATACTCTCAGTAGCTTGCCAGGCTCTCCAAGAGGGATGGGGGAATTGAACCTGGGTTGGCCGCATGCAATGCAAACACCCTACCCGCTGTGCTACCGCTCCAGTCCATCCAAAGTACTATACAGTACTGATAGTACTCACATGATGCCATGCATTTAACTCTTGTTGGGCCACTAACACCCAGAAATTTTTCTATCAACAGTTCCACATTCACATATTCAGCCATCAACTCATGGATTCCCCAGCTGCACAACCACCCACAGAGAAGGCCAACTGTTTCATAAGTGGGAATTTTCTACTGTGTGGGCAAGCAAGCCTACTTGTTCAAGAGTCAGCAAAGGTTTGGGGGTAGATGGCAAACCTTTCCCACCCCCTCGCCAAGGCTGTGCAATGTTTCTAGCTCTGTCTATACCCAGGCCTTCCTGAGGTGGCAATAGTGAGCAATGTCACCATCTAGGCCATTTGATCCCCGCTGGGTATGTGCAGTCTTGCAGTGCCCTGTACCTTGGAGGGTCCTGGTAGGCACACACAGACTGGCAGAGAAAGCATAGTTCCTGGAGCCAGGCAGCTTCGCCTGGCAATGGACAAGGAAACTGTGGGGTTTGGAGATGCTTTCTAGTTGCACATAAAACAGCTAACCCCCCTAATCGTACTCCCTTCCAGAAATCAAGATTACTGATTCTATGCTGCCTCCCTCATACTCAGAAATAAGTTGCACCCTTCTCCCCAACTGTCCCTACCACCACTTCTCTCCCCAAATCCCTTCCCTCTGTAAACACTGGGACAAAATTCTACACTCTTGTGTATTTCTACTTCTCAAGAGCCGAAGAACACGATTGTCTGCGACTATGCTTATAAGGAACTGATAAAAGGGAAGAACTTGGTGACCAGGACAGTACAGAGGTGACCCTCGGCTTTAAAGGGAAGTTGCAGGCTTGGTTCTCTTGCCTCAAAGACACAGAGATAGGCTGCATTGAGTCACACTTGTGTTGATATTGAGAACTAGCCTCTCTGACTGACAGACTGCAAGGGGAAAAAAACCAATGCAAAACTCAACAGCAAATTTGGAAAGCCAACATCCCGTGAGACTGCTTTGGATGGGTTGCTTGGAGCATCTGAATAAACCTGGCATCATTCTGGAAGCTGGACTATTCTTAGGCGATTCAGGATTCTCTGATGGGAAGATCTGGCTCTAGCATGGAACGGTGGCCTTGCCAGACTTTGATCAGAAATCGGTGCCTGGTGGCTTTAAGATTTTTTTCCCACTCACTTTCCCTTCCCTGTTCCTTGATCCAAATTTTATAAAGCTCATCCAGCCACTGCTACTTCTCTCCTCATTACATTCTCAGGTGTTTCCTCTAGTCTTGCACATTGAAAATGTAAACGCTATCCTCTGGAAGATATTTATCAGGAAAGCCATAATAATAACCATATTCTTAAAAGATCACATTATCTGTAACTCTGAGAAGAGATTGGAGAGAAGCAAAAGTAGATATAGGGAAATGCATTAGCAGACCACAAAAAAATAGCTTAGAATGGGGATAATAATGGCTTTGACTTAAGATGAGGGCAATAGAGATGAAAGAAAGTTGACCAATGACATTAACTGCATCATAAGTTAGATGATTAACGAAAAATTGGGTGGAGGGGACAAAAATGAGTTCTTTATTTTGAGCACTTCCTCAAATGGATGGAAAAAGACCACTTAAAGGAAAAGTCCTTATACCAATAAATTGTTTAACGTCAAAATATTGAAACTGAGGCTTTCAAGGCCTATCCAAGGGTATATATTGGTAGGGAAATTGCATGTTTATTCCACATGTAAGATATGTGGGATAAAGATGCAAATTGGAATACTGGGGGAGAAGACAAAAGAATTAATTTGATTATACATAGAATGATATGGGGGAATGCAGAATATTATCTGGGGGGAAAAATAGGTAAACAGGGATGTGGCAATGTTTCAGTGGCAATGAGTGCTTATCTTGAAAACATAAGGCTGTGAGTTCAATCCTTGGTGCCACCACGTTACCACCCTATAGTCTTAGAGATTCTGCCATGTAAAATTATTGGCACCACAGGAAAATATGTGATTCTTCGAGAACCACAGCTAGCTAAGCTCTGTCTTTGAATACCACAATTAACGAGTGTTATCCCTGATGAGCACTTTAGCCAAGCGTGAGAGTGCTGCAACCAGACATGTGACCCCAGCAAGTGCCACCAGCAAGAGTGTGTGACCCTAGTCATTGCAACAACAGAAAAGGGAAGGAATGAGAGAGATAGATAGAGAGAGAGAGAGAGAGAGAGAGAGAGAGAGAGAGGAAAGACAGAGAGAAGAAAAGAGGCATAGATGACCACAAAAAGGAAAATGAGAAGAACGGTTTTACAAAGGCCAAGAGTTCCCAGGGGACCAGGATATGCCTACTGATTATAGAGACAGGAAGTTTATTTTTTACCTAAATTTGATATGGAAAAAAGTAAGATAAAATGGACTAATGAAAGAGAGAGACCAGAACTGTTAAATTTTTTAAATCATGCCTAATCAAGTTAGGTGTAGGGTCATAATACAAATAATTGAACTAGAAAACTGAAAAGATAGGAAGCATAATCAGAGAGTAGGTGTTAGGTTTCTGATTTAGAAAGAGAGAAGTTTGGAATGTGTTTTAGTTCCAGGATTGGCTAGAGGTGAAGTAAAGGAGAAAGTCACTGGAGAAAAAAACTAAGACCATAAGGACTCAAGTGTGGAGTGGGTAATGTATTTTAAATCATAACAGTAATTGCAGTGAGAAATCAGCAGAACAACACAAAACTCATTATTCAGTGAGGGAGTGTAATGCAGGGGTCAGAGTTGGAAGAACCAGAGGCATATGCCTCAATAAACAGGATTTTCAACTGGACTATGGACCTTCTACAGGAATATGAGGAGAAAGGAGGACACCTACCTGTCTCCAGTCTCAAAGGCACATTGGGTACCCCTCCCCAAAAAAAGAATAAAGTGAAGAAAGGGTACCCTCCTCAGAGCACCCCCAAACTCTATTTTCTTACTCTCTGACCATTTTCCCTTCTTCTAAATCTTTCACTTCTGTTGAAAACCTTTTAAATGGTATAATAGTGTACTTTAAAAATATAATTACTGGGGCCGGAGCGATAGCACAGCAGGTAGGGCGTTTGCCTTGCACGCGGCCGACCCGGGTTCGATCCCCGGCATCCCATATGGTCCCCCAAGCACCGCCAGGAGTAGTTCCTGAGTGCAAAGCCAGGAGTAACCCCTGAGCATCGCTGGGTGTGACCCAAAAAAAAGCAAAAAAAAAAAAAATATATAATTACTATTTACTCTGTGATGACCACAAAAAGGAAAATGAGAAGAATGGTTTTACAAAGTTATTTGCTTATTTAGTTGAGCAGTGTATGTCTAACATTGTTAAAGATGCTATTGCAGATCTAGTAAAATAAACTCAGAAGCAAAGGTGGATAATCATCATCATCATCATTATCTAGATATACACTAAAAATGTAAAGTAATACCCTTCAAGGAAAATTCATCAAGAACTTGTATTCAACTTCTCAAAAACAATGGTGTAGGGAAGTGCTCAACCTGGAGGAGGAGGGGAAAATGAAAGATAATGAAGTATTATGCATGAAAATCTACCAACGGTGGTACTTTAAACCACAATACCAAAACTATTTTTTTTTTAAAAAGTGCCTCTCATAGAGACAGACTGGTGGATGGGAGGAAAATGGTAACCAGAGGAAGGCATTGATTGGTAGAGAGTAGAGACAATCAGACACTGATAAAGGAACTGGTATTAAAAATACAGTGCCCAAAATCCAGTGATGATTAACTTTGTAATTCACTATGACTAAATAGAATTAAATTAAAAAGAAAGAAAACATTTGTATTTACTATCTGTTCTGTTGGTATATTTGGATTTGATGCTAAATATGTCTATAATAGCATTACACACACACACACACTCAAACACACACACACACACACACACACACACACACACACTCTCGCGCAGGCAATCCCTAGCTGTACTCAGTCAGAGTTGCTTGGGAGCCACAAATGTAGAGGACTGAACTCCAGGACAGTTTATATGCAAGGCATGAGTGCTATTCTGAGAGCTATCTCCCTGTCCACCCTTGTCTGCCATCAATCTTTCTGAAAAATCTACTGCTAATAGTCTTGTTTTTCTGGATAAGCTTAGCCTGTCCTAACCTGGATTCTAATCAGAATAGGCTAAGCATCGTCACTCTTCGAGGACCCGTGATGTATCCCCAGACCTAGTTATTTCCCTAGGTCTGTCCCATAAATTCTGATGATGAAACCAAGTTGAATTTATGAAACGCAGGACCAGGGGTCTAGCTAAGTAGTAGAGCAAGCCCTCCTCTGCAGGTGGGGTCATGTATTTGATGCCCAGTTCCTCAGAAAACTAAGTCATCATCATCACTGATATGATGTAAGTTATGAGGAACGTGTCTGTAATTCTTGGTATCTGATCAACCTAGAGAAATGGCAGCAGAGAAATGTTCTTTTTTCAAGATGACCCTGCTAAATGGATGAATATCTGTTGCTATTCGTTATTTTTAAATATTAATGAAAAAATCTAGATATGAATTTAACTTTTAAAGTAATACCCTTCAGGAAAAATTCATCAAGGACTTGTATTCACTGTCTGTTGTGTTGGTATATTTGGATTTATTGCTCAGAATGTCTATAATAGCATTCTTTCACACTTCCACATCTCCACAGTTACAAGGTCTTAATCAGAATAAATCATAATGAACTCTTCTGCAGTAAGTGGAATTAACATTCCCACATGAACTTGAGGCACTAAATTATTAATAGCATCTGAAGGCTTTTGGTTTTCACTGTGATGTCTGCAATGCTTTCGTAAAAGTTTCAGATCTTTAAAATGGAATGTAAGTTCAAAAATACAAAAGTTTCAAAAGATATTCTTCCTGCTGTGGTTCCAATATTCTTAAAGATAAAGAAGATGCTAATAATAAAAGATCAAAATGAGGGTCTCTTGGGGTAACTATTAAGTACTTAGTACTACTCTGAAAATGCCATTGGACCATACTGAAAAAAAAAGCAAGCTAAACAATTTGTTTCCACTATATGGAAAACAATAATGTGATAATCTCCTCATAGGCCACCGTCCAGAACTCATGGCTGCTTCTCCTGGAAGGGAGCATAAAATGAAGCTCCCATAGCCATGCCACCAGACTCCACACCAGGTTTGTTTTCACTCTGAGTGCCCCAGAGGGAAGTGGGTGAGAGCCCTCCCCGCCCCCAAGGGACCCAGCCCTAGACAACCGACCTTCACAACCCAACTGCCACCACACTCCAGGCTGCTTTCCACACATTCAGGCCAAGCCTCACATATTAGTGAACATATTCCTGAACTGCTGGGCCACTTTTGTGACCACGTGCACGTGACCATCATAAGACACGCCCTACTCATTTTCCTTAATTACCATACCATATTTGATGGGGTTCAGACAGTAGGCAACAAATCACAGAGGGAAATATATATACACATACATATATGCTTCACTGGGAACACCTGTAAAGGCAATTAGAGGTCACCCCAAAAGCCTCCATCCCACTCGGAGAGCCCAGCAAGCTACCGAGAGTATCCTGCCCACATGTCAGAGCCAAGCAAGCTACCCGTAGCCACACTTGGTATGCCAAACACAGTAACAATAACTCATTCCCCTGACCCTGAAAAAGCCCCCAGTATGCCATCGGGCTACACTAGAATGTGACAGGGACGAATGGAGATATTACTGGCGCCTGCTCTAGCAAATCAATGAACAGCGGGATGACAGTGATACAGTGATACAGTGATATGTGAAATTGGTAACTCAACAATCTGTCTTCTTTGACAATGTGTTGGCATTAAACCAATACTACTCCATGAAAAGTGAAACTTGACACAACCTCAGATTTTTTCCCAGTCATGTAGTTTGACTAAGCTCCTATCTCCACGAAACATGAGGAGTTTATGGAAAAAGAAAGAAAGAGAAAGAAAGAAAGAAAGAAAGAAAGAAAGAAAGAAAGAAAGAAAGAAAGAAAGAAAGAAAGAAAGAAAGAAAGAAAGAGAGAGAGAGAGAGAGAGAGAGAGAGAGAGAAAGAAAGAAAGAAAGAAAGAAAGAAAGAAAGAAAGAAAGAAAGAAAGAAAGAAAGAAAGAAAGAAAGAGAGAGAGAGAGAGAGAGAGAGAAAGAAAGAAAGAAAGAAAGAAAGAAAGAAAGAAAGAAAGAAAGAAAGAAAGAAAGAAAGAAGGAAGGAAGGAAGGAAGGAAGGAAGGAAGGAAGGAAGGAAGGAAGGAAGGAAGGAAGGAAGGAAGGAAGAGGGAAGAGAGAAAGAAAAGGAAGAGAGAAAGAAAGAAAGAAAGGAAGGAAGGAAGGAAGGAAGGAAGGAAGGAAGGAAGGAAGGAAGGAAGGAAGGAAGGAAGGAAGGAAGGAAGGAAGGAAGGAAGGAAGGAAGGAAGGAAGGAAGAAAAGAAAGAGTGGGCCAGAGAGACAGTCCAATAAGTAAGGTTCTTACCATTCATGCAGCCAACTCTGATTTGATCCCTGACACCACATACCCTTAGCACCACCAGCAATGATCCCTGAGCAGAGTCAGAGTATGTCCTGATCACAGCTGTTTGTGGCCCAAAATCCACCCCAGCCCCACCATGAGAGAAAGAGAGAGAGAGAGAGAGAGAGAGAGAGAGAGAGAGAGAGATGCAAAGAATCAACAAAGAGTGATAAAAGGAACTTAGACACAATTATATTACTTTCCAGGGTGAGAATGAAAATACAAAAGACCCAAAACAAATAGAGGTTTATGGGCCCAAAAGGTTCAGTAGGTACAGCACTTGTATATGGTCATCAAAGTCAACAGGTTGTAACCCAGAAAAAAAGGAAAAGAAACAGCTCAAATGGACTATGGGGTATTAAAAGGTGGAAGAAGGAAAAAAAACACTGGTAAGACTAAATAAACACTGTGTACCAAAGAAAAGTATTCAAAAACATAGTTTTAGCTTTGCAATTTTACAATTATAGTTTATAATTGCTGGAATAGGTACATTATTCAGAGAAATTGTAGATAATTAGAAAAAAGAAAGCAAAGAATAATCCTAGGACTGCAGTCAGTGGAACTTGTCTTGAGCAAAGAGAAATGACAGTGGTAGAATTTCTAGAATGGAAATAGGACAATAAAATTTAACTAAAAGGTAAAACTGAGGAGTTAAATTGGAAAATAGAAGTTTAGAAGAAATCTAGAAAATGTTTGCTAACACCACCACAAAATCATAAAGTACAACTTCAAATAGGAAGAAACACAGGTTTAGGCAAATTGTTTTAAATATGAGATTAATTTAATCTAATTTAAATATGACATTAATGACAAAGCAAAGAAAGTGATTAACTTTTAGTACTCATTTTAGTTGGGCCCATGTCAGTGATTGGATGCTTCTTATACCTGTGCAGGTGTTAGGAAGTACCACAAATAAAGCAACTTAACCATCAGCGACCAATTTTCTCACACTTGTGGCTACCAGAAGTCAGAGACTAAGATGTTGGCAGGACAGGTTCCTTCTGAGGACTAAGAAAAAAGGACCCAGTCCAGGTTTGTCTGCTTTCTCTCCTAGGCTTATAAATGATCATCTTCTGTCTCTCCACGTGGAGTTCCCCCTCTGTGTATGTGTCCAAACGTTCCTTTTATTATTTTTTCAAGCTTCTATTTTATTGGTTTTTGGGGTTTTTGTTTTTGCTTTTTGGGTCACACCCGCAATGCACAGGGTTTACTTCTGGTTTTACACGCAGGAATTACTCCTGGTGGTGCTCAGGGGACCATATGGGATGCTGGGATTCGAACCTGGATCCGCCGTGTGCAAGGCAAATGCCCTACCCGCTGTGCTATAGCTCCAGCCCCTTCTATTTTATTGTTGAGGAGACCACACCAGGAGGTATTGAAGGGGCACAGGGAGGCAGAACGTGGTGCCTTGGGTAGAATCCAGGGCCTTACACAACTTGAGTCACATTTTCATCTGCAAACGTCCTCCATTGTAATTATAATACACTGGTCTTGCTGGATTAGGAGTCATCTACTCCAGGATGACTTAATCCAAATGACTATTTTCATGTGCCATGACCCTATTTCTAACTAAGGGTCTAATTATTTGAAGATACTAGGTGTTAAGTCTTCAATAGATGAATTTTTTTTTTTACTGCTTTTGATTTTTTTTTTTTTTTGCTTTTTGGGTCACACCCAGTGATGCACAGGGGTTACTCCTGACTCTGCACTCAGGAATCACCCCTGTTGGTGCTCAACGGACCATATGAGATGCTGGGAATCAAATCCGAGTCGGCTGCATGCAAGGCAAATGCCCTAACCGCTGTGCTATCACTCCAGCCCCTTTTGATTTTTTTTTTTAATTTTATTGAATCACTGTGAGATAGTTACAAGCTTTCATGTTTGGGTTACAATCACACAATGATCAAACACTCATCCCTTCACCAGTGCACATTCCCCACCACCAATATCCCCAGTATACCCCCCCTTTCCCACCCTCCCCCTGCCTCCATGGCAGACAATGTTCCCCATACTCTCTCTCTACTTTTGGGCATTATGGCTTGCCACACAGACACTGAGAGGTCATCATGTTTGTTCCATTATCTACTTTCGGCATGCATCTCCCATCCCAACTGGTTCCTCCAGCCATCATTTTCTTAGTGATCCCTTCTCTATTCCATCTGCCTTCTCCCCTCTGCTCATGAAGCAGTCTTCCAGATATGGGGCAACCCTCCTGGCCCTTGTATCTATTGTCCTTGGGTGTCAGCCTCATGTGATGTTATTCTATACTCCACAAATGAGTGCAGTCCTTCTATGTCTGTCCCTCTATTTAGATGAATTTTTGAAGAACACAATTCAACACAGACACTTCATCAACATGGTTGTAAGCAGAAGGTAAAGTGACAGTGAGATTTCTTTGTAACCCTGATTTCATCTCGGGCCCAATGCTCCTTGATATTGAAATATTATCGTATTAGATCCCAATTCATGTCCAGTCCATATGCAGCCCTTCCCAAGCAGTACCAATGTCCCTGGGGACTTTCACAGTCAAGGTCAGCTCTGGTTTTGTTCTTTCTCAGCATTCTGCACCCCAATGACCCAGAAGGGCAAAGCACCTCTTCCTTGACAGATGCCAAAATAATAGAAAATAACATGAGCCCCACTCATGAGGCATCTGAGGATAATAGATGTTACTAAAGATCTGAAGTTCACTGGAGGAGAAGAGGTGGACGAGGCATGGAGCCATGAACATGAACGACTTCACATCACTATCATTTCCTATTGCTTATAGTCCTTTAGGCCAGTTTGCCACCAAAGTCACTGCTTCCTGATGCATGGGAAATCTTCAGATTGGCAGTTCTCCTTGAGCCAAAGTGAGTTCCTGGATTCCTTCTTGGTCATATGGGTATCCCACCACCACCACCACCACCCGCGCCAGACCCTTGCATCAGGACCATATATACCTCTGTCATATAGTGACCCTCTTGGGATTAGAGCACTACCTTTAGAGCACTACCTTGAGAATATTCAAGATCTCTAGAATATTCTTTCTTACATAAGGGAGGTTCTATATCACACCAAAGATCCCCAACATCCTTCCTCTCCTCTCCTTTCCTCTCCTCTCTAAGGGCACATGCAAAAATGCCTTCACCTCTACCATGAGACAGATGTCTCAGTATCCCACCTCTGCATACAGACTTGTCTGAATTCTAGCATGTATTCAAGTGAGGACTTCTATTTTACCCATTAAATCTTCCAAAATGGGAGTCTTAGGCAATGAAAAACAAGAAACTTCCTGTCAAAACTGAATAAAATTGAATATATAAGAGAAATGATCTCAGGGAATGTGTCTCCATCCTTTCAGAGGATCAGAAAGCCAAAAGCCTATTAAATAAAACATGATCTATAGAAAATGCAGCAGAAAGCACAGAGTCAACAATTCAAAAGTGCAAAGAAAAGATTCCCAACTGCTAGTATATTCATCAAGCACAAGGTAGGAAAAACAGAGGTAAAATATGAGAGTAAAATATCTAAAGAAAATATCTGAGATGCATATCTGCAAACAGAGTAGAGACTGATAAGAAATCAAGCAAGACCAAAGACATTTCCTGTAGATATTGTAAATGTGCAAGAATAGAATAAAGAGTGATAGGTAGGCATAGGAACTAGAAATAGATAAAAGTTTAGCCAGAAAAAATTTAGGGAGAGGGACCTTTAGAATTGTTTCCGGCAAAAGGGGCAATTCTAAGGAAGTGAGAATGGGTTCCAGGATGAGTTTCCAGATCCCCTGCAAGCAATGAGGTGACAGCCAGAGCTACTGGGGAACTTTAACCTTCAGCTGGCAACTTCTTCCACAGTTCTTTCACTGAAAAGAGAACTCAACGCGAGGCCCACCCCTTCACAGGGCAGCCCAGATATGGTTATGGTTCATTCAGCGCAGGGAGAAGAAGGCCCTGTCACCTTGAGCCAACTCAGGAGACTGATGAACTTTAAAGATCAACTTCCCAGTGGGGTTGGGGGAAACTAAGCATCACAGCTTGGTTTTTCATTGAAACAATTCTGATAACTAAAAGTGTGTCTACTTAAAGTTCCAAATTCTATGCAGAGAGAAGACAGGCTCCATAAATCCCAATTTAAACTAAAATAGGGGGAATATTGGTAAGATGGGCCGGAGCGATAGCACAGTAGGTAGGGTGTTCGCCTTGCAAGCGGCCAATCTGGGTTCGATTCCTCCTCCCCTCTCAGAGAGCCCGGCAAGCTACCGGCAAGCTACCTAGAGTATCTCTCCCACTGGGCAGAGTCTGGCAAGCTACTTGTGGAGTATTCAATATGCCAAAAACAGTAACAACAAGGCTCACAATAGAGATGTTACTAGTGCCCACTCGAGCAAATCGATGAGCAATGGGATGTCAGTGACAGTGATTGGTAAGATTATATCCTTAATATAGGATACCTCAGACTGAAATCCTCTTCAGTAAATGATGTCAAGTCAAATGTTTATTTTAAATTAAAGAAGGGGGAGTTTCTTTTACTACTAAAATGGATTTATTCAGAAACAACTAAAAAGCAATTCTGAAAATGCAGTCTCATGCAGACATACATATTCACTTTTCCAGAACAAAAAGCCAACATCTCCTCTTAGAAATTTCAGAAAGGCTGTTACTGGACAAAAAGGAATTTTGTTCTTCCTTCCATGGGGGTGGAAGTAATAGAAGCACCATCATTTTCCTGAGATATAAGACGGGGGCGGTGTGTGTGTGTAGTGGGGGGAATGTTGAAGGGTATTCTGTCGTTTGCTGACTAATCATATATATCGGAATTTGCCTGTAGCCTTCAATCTTATAAAACAGGGTATCTGCTTACTAGTTTTCACATTAAGAAATTCAAACCACATGCCCGTGTGTTCATATCCGTGACCATCTGATTCCCTTCCCTCTTCCTGTCTTCATTCACCAGTCAGCTTTATTTTCTTTTGTCTCCAACTTGTCTGCCCAGTATTGCTCTCTTCTTAGCTCTTCTCTTCACTGTACTATCTTTCTGGCCTCAACATTTGATATATCTTTCTCAGTGCTAAGTTTTTATATGATCTGTATGCTTTCTTTTTATTTATTCTATCTTTATTTTTCCCAGCACCAGAATCAAACCCACATCTCCTACAAGAAAGGCACATACTTTCCCACTGAGCTTCATCCCAGACCCTGTTATATTTTTCTATGAGGTATAATTGTTCAGCCTCCAGAAGTCTATCGATGTTCTACTCCCTGAAGGGCAAAATATAACCACCAGTCACTTCTCAGCGACAGGAGATGAGCTGGCCTACCTTATTATTCACCAATGACTACTTTTTTCACTCTTCTACACTGATCTTACTCCGAAGTATATTTGGGATTTATCCCAAGAATCCCCCAAAAAATTAGGGGCATGTGCTGAGAAATGTTCAGGATAGCTCTCCTGACAGTTCTCAACATTTTCAGATACTCTGGCCGTGAAAGAACTCAGTTGGAATCCTTGTTACCTACATCTTTGCTCATGCTGCTTCTCTCAATTGCTAGCTTTCTCAAGTTGCAGCCTTTTTGTTCATTATCAGAACAAACATTTTTGATTGCTTTCTTCAAAGGGCCCACATCAAAATATGCGATAAAAATGTTTCCTGGAAAATGGTCTATTGTTGCTTAGATGCATATTTATCAGAAAGCTCTATAGAATTCCTACTGAGTCTCTACAATAATGTGCAATTATTTCACATCACAACAATTACAATTTCATGCCATTATTTTATCTTTTTTAGCACATTAGTTTGTTCCCTTGTCAGTGATAATACTTGGTTGCATTCTTCAGTAGATATACTGTGGGCACTAGAATAGAGTAATCTAGGTAGAGTGTCTAGTTAGGAGGTCGTCTATACTTCCATCTGACCCACACTAAATATTCTGAAGACGTGTTTCTTCACTCGGTTTGCATTTTAATTTAACCCAACACTAAAGAGAAAAGGAGAGATGAAGACAGAAGAGAGGCAGCCAACTATCTTGAAAGTATGAGTGCTTGGAAGCAATATTTTCTACATTCCAAGCTAATTCAGTGAACTTGCTTTGAATTATCTAAATTAGATGAAGAGAGTTTTTTCTAACGTGCCTAAAATGGATCAAATGTACAATCCCATCTTATCTGCTCAATGACAGAGTAGAGTAGAGGGAAGAATCACAGCAGGATATAACCTCAGGAGTTAGATACCACAGCTGGAACTTTGCATAAATATTGGGAGCCCAAGATGAGATGTCAATCAATCAGAGCAAAATGGAAGTTATACAGGACCTTTGTGTTGATTGGGACTTGACTTAGGAGAAAAGGAGAAAATATAGTGGCAGATAATTATGAAATTCAGAGTACTCTTGTGGGGCCTCTGCTGGGATAAAATCAAGGTGGGTCTTGAGGTAGGAAGGATACAATCCACAGTGCAGGTACAGGGAAATGAGCGTAATCAATGTTTATCTGGAAAAGAGAAACTGGGTCAGGAGAAATATTTAGCTAGTCTTTTGACATTACCATTCTTCCAACTTGCTTCTTGCTTTTTAGTTTTTCTCTAATGTTTATTACTTTCATAAACAAGTACAGGTAATATAAGATACACAGACTTTGCACACATGACCCTCAGATTAGATAAGAAGTTGTTTCTACCTTTATATCTACTCTACTATAAGGAACTAGTGAAGGTCATAGCCCTTAAATTATGTAATGAAGCATTATTTTTCTTGTGAGATGCAAATATTTTCTCAGATTGAGTTTTGTAGACTTCTAGAATTTGTAAAATACCTATGGAAAATATCCCTATAATCACAATGAATTGGAGCTTAGGAAAGGTACTGCCATATACTACAATGCAAAAACGGTTTTACTAATTATCCTAATTATTTCATCAACTTCTTTCACCACAGAACTGGGGTGGGGGGTGGAATCAGGGCAAGTTAAACATGTCCCAATCACCCCCACCCCCTCCCCAGCCCTGTCAGCTGTAGCTCTGGTGGTATCTAGCACTGCCAGGCCCAAGCACCAAATTGTCAGGCTTACTCAAACAACCAAGTATTACTGGAGTGGCCCCAGGTACCCTAAGCATCCCTAGGAATGGCCACAGGGTACAGAGAGGTATTACAGGGGTAAGGCATATGTCTTGCATGTGACTGACTCTAGTTAATTCCTAGCACTACATGGTCCCCTGAACATTGCTAGTGACAGGCCTGGAAGCTGCCAAGCACCACTTAGGAGCCCTTCATACACAAAATCACAAAGCTTTCTAGACCTTTAAGCATCCACCATTTTTCTTGAATAAATTATCCTTGGGTTGATGTATAAGTCTTTTCTTTCCAGAGTTTTGAAAAGGATGACTACAATAGTTGTTGCCAGCGTTCTCGTTGCCTTTACGAACAAGCAGACTTTGAAGGGACCCTTACTCCATGCTTCTATGCATTCTTATTATTCCCTGGCAATAAACATCTCCTCTGTTTGTTCTGCTTAGAAAATTCTTATTCATACATCAAATGCCTCACCCTTGCTGTAGCTTCACTGACCTACTTTTCCTCCCAGGCAGAATTACTTATGCCCCATATGACTTGTTTATCACAGAGCCTATGCTTAGCTACATTCAGTTCTAAATGTTGTTTACTACATATCCCAGGGAACATTGTTCATAATAAGCTTGAATGTGACCCGCTGGAGTTACATAATAAATAGCCCTGATGGTCATACTTGGTGCCTTATGTCTAACTTCATAGTTAAGCTGCCATAGAAATAAGAAAATACATAGAAATAAGATTTAATTATATCTATTTATCCAAGATTAAATCCAGAATATGTCTTTCTCTAAAGCACAGAAAATGATTCTTAATCAATGAATTGTATATATTCTCCTACTTTTTATTATAAATCATGGGACAGGTTCTTCTTCAAAAAAACTTACCATGCATAACATGAATAAGAACTTAAAATAACAGAACCAAATAGAGAATTATAGTTGCCATGGTTTAAAAATAAAATTTCTGTTATTTCCACAGCAATGGAAATTAACAAATTTGTGAATTAATCTGCATAATATGTGTTTTCCACTTAATTCATCTTTCTGCACGTTTCCATATGTCTTATTAAGAAGCCCTTAGGTTGCAAAAAATAGAAGTCACCTAGAGATAGTTGGGAAAAAATGAGAATTGTTGTAAAGAATCAGAGGTATTTATGCCATGGAAACCAAGTACAAGACTAAAGTACAGTAGCTTAAGAGACTGAAGATAAGAAGTAGAAACTTAGTAGCCAAGGTCATATCATCTCTGAACATTCTACTTAGGTCTTATTTCTCTTCTTTACACATCTGCTTCTTTCATTTCTTTCTCCAAAATAACCCATCTTCTCTGGGTCAGCATCTCCAGTGTTGCTGCAGCCAAGACTTTATATTAGGGCACGTGTAAAGCATCTCACCAAACCTCACTAGAGCACCTGAGTCCCACAACGAGGAAACTATCAGAGAAGCTTGGTCTGAGCAACTATCCGGATGCATAGCTGTATTACTAGTTACTAACTTAGCCAAGTCTGTGGAAGCTCACTTATTAGAAGGAAATGGGCAGAGAAAGCAGGGCTTAAGGTAGACTTTAACTTGATTGGCATCTATATGAGTCCTTGGAGCTGCCATAGCAGAGTATCACATCCAGTAGCATAAGCCACAGAAATTATTCTTCTTACAATTCTGAAAACTATAAATCCAAGATCAAGGTGTCAGCAGGGTAGTTTATGGTGAAAGCACCCATCCTGGCCTGCAGAAGTTTTCTCATTCAGTCTCACATAGCCTTTCTTCAGTCACTGCTGAAGGAAGAAAAAAATCCCTGCTATCCCTTCTTCTTCTTACAAGGATTCAATCATACTGGTTAAGGGCCCACCTTTATGGCTCTGGATAACCTTAATTATATCCCTAAATAATTAGGGCTTTGTATAAATTGCATAAGCACACAATTCAGTCCACAACATCTCCCCAAAAGGTATCTACTATGCCACATAAAATGATATCTGAATTTACTTTCTAAGTATAACGCACATGGATCTACTTACTAATGATCACTTAATGGTCCAGAATTATTTGTAATAAAACATTAAAGAATGATTTATGAATTAGTCTACCTTCTCAACCAGAATTCTCACATGTATATAATGAACCTGTGGTCATATATAGCCAGTGGTCCATTACCCAGACTACTAAAGCTGTAAGTAGATATTCATATTACCCAGCAATCAAAAGGCATGCTGTGATGGCTCTGTGGTGGTAATTAGATATCCTACAGAAAGAAACAGTACCAGAGGACAAACAACATTATTTTGTCAGGTTTTCCTAGACAGACAAAGTCACATAGCATTGAGTAGGAAGAGATAATCTCAAGAACTCACGCGAATAGCTTCATCTTATTTTAATTAACAAGGAATGAGAGTGGATCTCAACATAGAGAAGCAGGTAGACTTGGCAGAGAAAACAAAGGGAACTCTATGGTGTAAAGAGATCAACTTAAACACATACTATTTAGAATTACTAAGGCAAACCAACTGGCAGGAAAGTAAAAAACCCACCTCTGGTGGTTGGGTTTTGTAGTGGTTGCCAGAGGGAATGGTGAGGGAGGAAAGGGGAGGGAGGAGGAAGGATGGAGAGAGAGAGGGAGGACTTTTGAGTGGGGGATGACACAGGAACTTCAGTAGTGAGTATGATGACCATTACACATCTATAGACATGCATAGTTAAAAATATTTCAAGTAAAAACATAATTCGACCAGTGTTTAAACAAACAAAAATACACTCTATTTATCCATGCCATACAGAGGATTACACTGAGCTTTAATGCAAACCATTAAAAAAAAATCCCCCTTTAAACAAATGCTACACAACTCTGTCAGTAAAATCCATGCATCCAAAGCCAGTAACTTACTCAGTATTATTGAGGCACCATTCTGAAAGCAGAGTCCTTATATCATCTTAGGAGCGTAGGGTTATTTTCTGCTCTCAGGAAACATTTCTGAGCACTTTGGGCCCTCAGAAGTTAGAAATGCTAAATGGAAGCAAATACTGAGTTATCCAGAGATGGCCCTATAGAATACTATATCACATCCTGGACTGCCAACATAGAGGAAGGAGAGTAACACAGACTAAGCACCTACTAGGTGTCAGTATATACGTTCTCTCACCCATTCACAACATTTTCATTTTAAGTCTATCAATAGACATAGCTTTTAAATGTAGAAATATTTACATGGATGGAGGGAAGGTGAGTGGTGGTGGGACTGGTGTTGGAATGTTGAATATCTGTAACAAATCATTATGAGCAACTTTGTAAACCATGGTATTTAAATAAAGTGGGGAATAAAGAAGGATTTGCATTAACTGCAGTCTTTTTTAAAAACATTACTATTTATGATTTTTCTTGTCTATTTCTAGAGTGAATGAACAGTGCAGCATAAGAATTAGGAGAAGACTCTGAAATTTGAATATCTGAGTTCAAACTCCAACTCACTAGCTGTGTGACTTTAGCCAAGTGACAAAAGATTTCTGGGCTTCAGTGGCCTCGTTATGAAAGTCAACATCATGACTTCTACTCCATTGGATGGTTAGGAAGATTAATGAGTAACAGATGTAAACATCATAAAGTATTTGGCACATCATCAGGATTATCTAAGCTTTCGCTATAATTAGAATTTCTATTATTTTCATGTTAACTACTAAGACAGATGAACTCTCAGTTGACCCATTTCTGATATTTGTACCCTTGTGTAATCCTTTTCCCATGAGCTTAGATGGGGCCTATAAATCACTTCTAACCCATAGAATACAGCAAAAGGTGATTATGTGCATTCCTACATGTAATTGCACAAAGGTGACAGTGTGCATTCCTACAAGTCTTGTCAGCAAACTTGCTCTGCTGTCTTACTTTGTTTTACTTTGTCTCACTTTGTTTCATGACAAAAGTCACAATATTGCAAAGACCAGTTTGACAAGGAACTAAGGGTAGTTTCAGCCAACAGCCAACTGGAAATTCAATTCACAGTTTCACAATTTCTTTTTTTTTTTTTTTTTTGGTTTTTGGGTCACACCTGGCGATGCACAGGGGTTAATCCTGGCTCTGCACTCAGGAATTACTCCTGGCGGTGCTCAGGGGACCATATGGGATGCTGGGATTTGAACCCGGGTCGGCCGCGTGCAAGGCAAATGCTCTACCCGCTGTGCTATCGCTCCAGCCGCAGTTTCACAATTTCTAAGGAACTGAATTCTACCAAGGACCAAGTGAGTTTAGAAACATATCCTTCACCAGTTTGGTCTTCAGAAGAAATCCCAAACCTGACCTACCCTTTGATTGCTGCCTGTAAGAGACCCAGAAACAAAGGATCCACCTAAACAATGCCCAGATTCCCGGCCCATGAGACTATGAAATAATATGTGCATATTAATAAAACACTAGTTGTCATAAAATGGTTTTTGCAGCACTATGTAGCCAATACACTTAGAATTGAATACAAAGGAATTGCCCATGTAAATATTCATTCATAAAATGTACTTTTATATGTTAATTTGCCTAGAAATCATACTTCATTGTTTATTGTCACACACATGCAAGACCAGCTCAGAATTGGCATCTTCTTTGGTAATCATTGTTCTCTTGCAATTCAACATAAAAACCACTCTGCATATTGCTTATGCATTTGGAGACACACAAAAATATTTAGAAGATGGGGCTGGAGTGATAGCACAGCATGTAGGGTGTTTGCCTTGCACGCGGCCGACCCGGGTTCGATTCCCAGCATCCTATATGGTCCCCCGAGCACTGCCAGAAGTAATTCCTGAGTGCAGAGCCAGGAGTAACCCCTGTGTGTTGCCCGGTGTGACCCCCAAAAAAAAAAATTGGAGGAAACCACTCTTAGTCTTGTGTTTGGTGGGATGGATCTGGGGCCCCCACATGGAAAACAAGCACCCAAACCCATTGCGCTATCTTCCCTGCCCTATGCTAAGCACTTTATTCATATTTTTCATATAATCCACACAACCTCTCTTCAAATGTTACCTTCATTCCACAGCTAAGAACACAGATAATTAAGTGAATGAGCCCCTCTTCCAAGGATGCAACTAAATGGTCTAAAATCTCCAATCAGAGCAGAGCCACACTGATCATGCTACAGCTGCTCTTCAGAGACTATTTTTGTACAAATAGTGCACAAAGACCATCAAGATGTTATTCCTCTTCTGTTTTTTATTTCTTTCCCCTAGAAAATTTTCAGGCATCAGTGGTCTTTCAATCTGCCCTTCTCTGTGTAGATATAATGCAATCATGAATCTTCATGCTTAAGGGCAGAAAGACTTAGTCGGGGATCCTGTGTCTGGGACCCACGGCTCAGTGCACTATCTGCAAGTGATTGTGGCAGCCACAGGAGCTCATCATGAGGCCAAACGCTCTCATTTAAGTATGCAAAGAGACTCTCAAACATTTTCTTCTGTCTGACGGCAAGGCTGAGGTAGGAACAGAGCTGAAATTTACGCTCACAAATAACAAGTTCAAAATGATGACTCCCATGATAGTCATAACTTACCCACAAGCACACAGCCAGTATTTTCTGGTGTTAGGTCATAAGAGAGATGCGGCAGCCTAAAATACGTGTCTGATATGTTCAGATTATAGCTAATACCAGACTGGTTAATTTGGGTTTCCTTTACTCTAAGGTTGTTTATATTCATACATAGGCTAATTCACTTGAGAGTGATTTTTTGCACTTAAAGAAATGTGCATTTCAAATGCAAAGAGTAATAATTGCTTGCAAATTTAAATTAAAGTAGTTAGACCTTAAAATAGGCTGTGTTTGAGCTCAACAGTCAATGACAGGTAATGGGAATAAAATAATCTCAGCGCACATTCACATACGTAAGTAAAGGAGATTCAGAGGGCATCCTCTCTCTAAGGTATGACAAAAAGCTTCAAGGTTAAAATAAACTATTCAGGTTAATATGTGCATCGTAATTTATGTTCTAATGATCCAGATATAAGCACGCAGATATTTCTGGTAAATTCATTCAGGCATTTAGCATCTGTCTCCAAAACACAGTATAAAGCAGACGTGAGTATTTAAATCTAAAAGCTACTGTGTTATCTTGAGCCTGAAAATAATTTTTGAAGGAGAAACAGGATATGAGAGAAGAGAAAGCAATGCATATTTTGCTTTTCCTTTCTGTTTGGACTTTCTCAGGTACCAGTGGCTATTTGGGAAAAACATGAGTGGATTGCCTCTGACAGATAAGTGCTTTATCTGAGTCCGTCTCACCAAGTTGGAGAATGTGTCTCATACATATACCTAGCGGCTGTTCTTCCTCCGAATATAGATTTCTGAAATAAGGTTTAGATATTCAAAGTCTTCTTTATCTACATATGCAGATATCAAACCAGGCACAGGCACACATACCAGGGTTTGATTTTTTCTTTTTTTCTTGCATTCAAAATTCAATGGGAAAACATAAGGCTTTGAATAGGAAGAACTGAAATCATCTTAACTGGATGGGAAGCACACAGGAGGCTAAATTAAACTTAAAGCTAGCATTTCCATTAGCCTCCCTCCTCAGTACTGAGTACCCAATTATTAAAATCTTGGGTTTCAGAGAAAAAAAAACACTGGTTTAAATGGAACAAAACTTCTGAGCTGACATCAGTAGAGTAAACTAATTACTGTGTGCCATAGTTTCATTGAATGAAAAATACATTTGAGTACCGTTGTTCTCAATATGTTTGAAAGCCCTTACTCAGAACTAACAGCAGCAGCGTCACCTGGAAGCATTTCAGACATGCACATTTCTACATCCTCTTCCTCAATTTCAACTCTGCAGAGAAAAGTCCAGAAAGCTCTTTTAAGGGACTAATTTTTTAGAGAGCCTGCTTTAAATGAATACTTTCCAAATAGGCTTGAGACATAGGCAAGAGTACCAACATCAGTGGGTCGGAGGGAGTACAGGGGTAAGGCACTCATCTTGCATGCCTTGGTTCAATTACTACAACCTGGCACCAAATATTGCTCCCGAACATTACTAGGACTGACCCTTGAGCACAGAATCAGAAAAGCCTCTGAGCACAATGTGTGGTCCAACAGCCACCCAACTCTGCAAGCAAACATGAACAAAAAAAGACTAGCAGCATAAGAGAATTTTTAAAAACAAGAGAGGTGCCTGCCATAGAGACAGGTGGGTGTGGGGAGTGACTGGGGGGAAAGGGAAACTGGGGACATTGGTGCTGGAAAATTATATACTAGTGGAGGGATAGGTGTTGGAACATTGTCTGACTGAAACTCATTCATGAATAGCTTTGTGATTCCCTGTCACACAGTGATTCAATAATAAAATTAAATTAAAAATTTTTTAAATTAAAGATTTAAAAAACTTTTTTTTTTGCTTTTTGGGTCACACCCAGCGATGCTCAGGGGGTTACTCCTGGCTTTGCACTCAGGAATTACTCCTGGCAGTGCTTGGGGGACCATATGGGATGCCGGGGATCGAACCCGGGTCAGCCGCATGCAAGACAAATGCCCTACCCGCTGTGCTATCCCTCCGGCCCCCTTAAAAAACTTTTTTTTTTTTTTTGCTTTTTGGGTCACACCCAGCGATGCTCAGGGGTTACTCCTGGCTTTGCATTCAGGAATTACTCCTGGCAGTGCTTGGGGGACCATATGGGATGCCGGGGATCGAACCCGGGTCAGCCGCATGCAAGACAAATGCCCTACCCGCTGTGCTATCCCTCCAGCCCCCTTAAAAAACTTTTTAATCTAAAAATTTTTAACTTTAAAAAAAATTTTTTTAATTAAAAAACTACAGGGCTGAGATCTGTGGGACCAGTGACTGAAAATACCAGGCCTCATGGAGTGGGGACTGGGCCACCCCTTCCCATTTCCTCGTCCTTCTGGGGTCCTGGCTGTCAAGCCCACAAACTGGCCATAGGTGCCATTTAAGCATATTAATGGCCACAACCCAGAGACTCACACAAAAGAATCTAGGAACTGAGCAGCTTTCTACAGAGAGGCTCCAGACCCAATTATTTAAATTTTTACAATCCTAGGAGAGCCTAGCCACAGAAGGCAAAAGTGGCTGCAGATATCTCATACCATCTTTTTTTCTTTTTTGTTGAATCACTGTGATCTAGACCCTTACAGACATCTTATACTATTCATAACAAGCAATATAAAATAAATTATCTAGCATCTACCAATGGGGCAGGTTTGAGTGGTGGTGGGAAACTTCGAAATAATGGTGGTGGGAAGGTGAAATGGTGGTGGGACTGGTGTTGAAATATTGAATGTAATTAGTTATTGTGAACAACTTTGTGAAAATAAAATTTAAAAATTAAAAAAAAGAACTACAGGGCTGGAAACTGCTCAACAGGCAGGAATGCATGCTGTGCACACAGGAAGCTGGGTTTAGCTCACACAGGCTTCCCTCAGCACCAGCAGGAGCATTCTGCAAACAACAAGCCATACCAGCACACTCTGGTATGAACCCCCAAAGCAACACAAGCAAAATTTGTTTAAAGACATTTCTGAGAAATCAAAAGCAGATTCGATCAGATTCTAAAAAAAAAAAAAATGTCAATACATGAAGAAACGATAAAGTAGATCCCCTACAAGAGAAAAAAAAAGTCTCCTAAGGAAGAAATATGTCAGGGAAAGGTTTTCCTTAACAGAAAATTGGGGAGGGGTGCTGGAGGGTGGGGTGTGAGAAACAGTTTAGTGGTGGCAGTAAAACATACCACTGGTGGTTCACACTTGAATGTGGCTTAATAAGACAAATTTCAACTCCAGTGGCAACATCATGTTCATTCGGTAGCAATGTTGGAACAGTAGGCTGAATGGTTGGCTCTCCTTGGTCCCCATGCCCCTCCCAACTGCACTGGTGTCACATAAGCAGCTGTGACTTTCCCATACTACTGCAGTGTATGTGGGTGGTGACAGCTGAACAGGACTTGCAGCTCTCGGTGGAAAAGATAAGGGAACCTACCTCAGAGGATGAGCTGGCCTCTCAGAAATTATTCTCCCCATGATTACTAGGACAAACACATGAGCAGGGGTAAGAAAGGTCAACAAGCAGAGATTATTAGTTACAGGGTCAAGTAAACCAACAAGAACTGTTGTTCTTTGAAAAAAGTCAACCATAGAGATGAGTGTCATCAAGGGCACTCTGGAGGAGGGGGCGGGCAGGTGAACCCACCACCAGGCCTCACAGAGCTCCAGCAGTCGATAACCTCCACGCTCCAATTGCCACCATGCTCACGGCCAGACTGCACAGGCTCCACTTAGCCAGAAACAAATCTGTCTGAAAAAACCTCAGATATGCGACTTTTATAACCAAAATCTCCAGGTTCTCATGTAATCAGGGATAGGCTACCTCCCTCTATCTCCCTGTTTTTCTGGGAGCCTAGTAGTTACACCCAAGAACTGTCTCTGGTACCATATAAGCTCATTAACTGGCCATGATCCAGAGACTCATAAATAAGTCTTGAAAGAGATCAACAAGATACAGGGATGCTTCCAGACTCCCAAATCACCATCCAGTTAAAAATTTAACTTCAGCTGTATCACACCATTTAAAATTTTAGAATTCCTGGAGTACAGGACCACATTTGTGGCCACGCCACATCTCAAACTCTACACCACTGATATACTAGGAGGAGCATACCACAGTGGATGGGATGAAAAGTAAAAGGTAACCAATCTCGAGTAAGAAAATATTAACACCCAAGGCTGAACAAGTAACAACATGTTAGTAATCTCTTACACAATGGCTTAATGACTCCAGGGTGAGATACAGCAATCTTCACACACTTTCTTCTAGGAAACCTTTTTTGGTGATTTTTAGCAAATTGCTCATAACAAGCAACATAAAACAAATTATATAGGGCCTACTATTGAGGCAGTTTTGGGTGGCAGTTGGGAAAATTGGAAATAATGGTGGTGGGAAGGTACAATGGTGGTGGGATTGGTATTAGAATACTGAATGCAATAATTCATCATGAACAGCTTCATAAAAATTAATTAAATAAATTAAAAAACAACCATAAATGCACCAGCCTTAACAGGCAGGGATCCAATACAACTTTACAAGTTTCCCAATCTAGGACTGGCTGACTTACAATTCTTTGACATTCCCAGATGGTTTGAAAGTGAGGTACATTCAGTAGACTTCTGCTTCCTAATTGGGGGTCTTTATCTCTTCCCTCAGCCAGCAGCGATGGTGCAAGGTGCATGTTTCTCCCAATGCTTACCTGTAACTCCCATCCAGCCATGTGGTGGCCAGGGCAAACCGCCAATCCTCTACTATGGATGGTGTTACCAAGTTTTGGGGGATATAGTGGTTCATGTTTTTGCATCACCTATTTAAAAAACATTCATCTCTCTCTGACCCATCCACATTTTTGTATAAAATAGACTTGCATTAGATGATTTTACTGCACTGTAAGCTAGTATAAGTGTTCTTTCTTATTACAGTATATTAGCCTATTAGCATTCTACCTGAGCACATTTCAGCTGACACGGCTACATGCTGATGTTTGATAAATTGGAATTATTAGATGCATTTTTGACTTATAATATTTTCCATTTATGATATGTTTATTAGAACTTAAGCACATCAGAATTCAAGGAAGATCTGTAATAAATAACAAGCTAATTGGACAATCAGAAGACAACTTAAATCAGTTGTATCAATCAAAGATTACAAATATTTGTGATAATAGAAAATCCAGCTAAAAGAGAGATGAAGAGGAGAGGTTTCTTTTCATCATCTAAGGAAAAGGCTGGTGGAAGGTAATCCAAGGTTTAGGTAGCTATTTGATCATGCCATCAAAGATCTATTTTTCAATTTTCCATTTTCCAGCTCTGCCATTCTAGAAGAATGACTGATCCCTGTTCAGAAAGGTAAGGGCAGAAACTCCACAGGGTACAGATGCAGCCTATGAATGAAAATTAAGAAAGTAAAAAAGACAGTACCGGCCCACTTGGAAATTACACATATACTTTTGTGGCAGGGGAACGCAAACAACCTCCAAAGTCCCTAGATCTCAGGGATCCACGGACCACGTCCAGTGAATTCTTGGGCAACCCGGCCAGTAGTTCAATTCAAAGACCTGTGGGTGCTGTGAGACTCAGGATCTGCAGTGCTGGAGAACACCAGGGCCACCTTTGAGTATCCATTTGCAATACTCCAGAGTCTATGTGATGCCATGATCCAGCCCAGGTCTGGCACAGAGCAAAGGCATGCACCCTGATTTCCCGTACTATCTTCCCAGGCCTGGAAATTATATTCTATAACCAAATCGAAGCACAAGTTGTTACAAATTAGAATGCCTAGAACAGAGAGCAGCAAGTTAGTGAAGCCACAGGGGATCATTTTTTTATAGCCAGTGAGATTTAAGAAGGCACTGCATCTGTGGGAAAAAAAAAATGTAATGTCATTGACAAAATAACTCAGGAGGAATGAATAGCAGAATGAACTAAGCTGGGGCGTAAATTGTGAAGAACCTTAGGAAAAAAAAAAAAAACTCCCAGAGCTTTCAGAAAGGAAGACTGAACTTCAAACAGGAAAATTATAAAATATTCATGAAGGAATTTCAGAATGCCAAAGATAAAGGGAACAAAAATCAAAAGAGTTTCTAAAGCTACAAGGCAGGTTACCCTTCATGTGAGCTGCGCTAATCCTCTCGTGTCATCTGTCCTTCCCCTCTTCCTCCGCAATGGCCCCAGAATCCAGGAGCACCAGTCTGATTAAATAGTTTCTCCTTCAAGCAGACAGCTGCAACCAATGTGGCTAATACCCAGCTATTACTTGAGCATTGCATAGAATATGAAAGAAAGAGAATATATTGGACCCTTTGATTAATTCCTATTACCTGGTTTTCTCCTTATTGCAATCAAAAAATAAAATTATGACATGAACAAGAGAGATGTAGGCAGTCCTAGGTTTGACAGACCATAAATCAAAGCACAGGACAAGTAAAACATAAAGTAACATGAAAGGATGTCACAAAAATATACTGGCGGAAATAAAGAGTACATGTTACAATACTGATGATATTGGACAAAATATAATGTAAACAAAGAAACACTTTCTGATTAAAAAATGAAATAGTGTTTATAAAAATTATAAACAAAAAATATGTGACAGCAATAAACTTTTATACACTCATGCACACAGCTATGAAATCCACAAAGTAAAACTAAGAGAAAAACAATAAGTATAAGAGTTTGATATGTCTTAGAAGCCAACCCCCCCAAAAAAAGCAATACATTTTATCTAACTTTAGTTCTCCTCTCACTTTTTATTTTTTTTTACTCAGTATTAATAAAATCTAATACTTTGAAAAAAACCATAAAACAAAGAAACTTTTGATAAGAAAATAAAAGATACAAACTAGATAGCAACAGAAAGTAAACCATGCCTCAGAGACAAGATTAATATTAAAAATAAGAAATTTGAAAAGATAACAGAAAAGTCAACTCCAACAGTAAACTGGTGGTAGGTTGTTTTTGAGGCAAATGTACCAAGTAGCTTTTGTTATTAGTGTGAACCTGTAAAAACTTATTTGTTCATTTTGGCATCAAAGGTAAAACACAACAAATTAAACACAAGTTATAAATACAAATAAGAATCGCATATAAGGTTTGAGCATATAAAATCCATCTTAGGCAGGAGAGATAGCATAGTGGGAGCATTAGCCTTGCATAAGACAGACCAGGGCTCATTCCCCAGCACCACATATGGACCCCCTGCACTGGCAGGAGTGATCCCTGAGTGATCCCAGAGTAAACCTGATCATTACCGAGTGTGGTTAAAAAAAAAAATCCCATAAAACAAAAATATTCCTATCAGCCTATATAGACTTGTGTACAGAGAATGCAAGAATGACCTGCTACAATATAGGGGAATTAAAAAAAAAATCATTAAACTTAATGCCACAAGACCTTTCTTCTAGTCTTAAATCATGTAGATTACTTAACCTGTCTGAGCTGTGGTAATATTTATCTTTAACACCACTTTCTTTTTTTAATTTAATTTATTTTATTTTATTCTTTTAATTTTTATTAGTGAACCACCATGAGGTACAGTTACATACTTACAAACTTTCGTGCTTGTATTTCAGTCATACAATGCTCGAGTGCCCATCCGTCCACCAGTGCCCATTCTCCACCCCCAATGATCCCAGTATCCCTCCCACCACCCCTTCCCATCCCCCCCACCCAACCCCACCTCTGTGGCAGGGCATTCCCTTTTGTTTTCTCTCTCCTTCTTGTTGTTATAGTTTGCAATAGAGGTATTGAGTGGCCATCGTGTTTGATAATATTATAATATTTACATATATTTTATATTCTATACATTTGTCTAATATATACAACATATATAAGTTTTGAGTTCTCTACATCTAAAGCAATCTGGATTCATTATTTCCTCCCAAGTCAAAATTGTCTCCTTCAGGGGCTGGAGCAATAGTATAGCGGGTAGGACGTTTGCCTTGCAGTCGGCCAACCCGGGTTCAATTCCCAGCATCCCATATGGTCCCCCGAGCACCACCAGGAGTGATTCCTGAATGCATGAGCCAGGAGTAACCCCTGTGCATCGCCAGGTGTGACCCAACCCCCCCAAAAAACACACAAATTTGTCTTCTTCAATCATTCTAAATATTACACTCTTTGCTTGGTTACCCTGTGTTACATATAGTTCCCCTCTCTCAGAACCACCTTCTTACAGAGAAGATACCCCAAATCTCATTATTCCTGATATCACTAACATAAGGCTATTGGATATGAGTGGCTTTACTGAAAGTTAAGGTATATGAAAAGGAATTACTAGAGCACATGCAGGAAACGGCCTAAAACTAGTTTGAATAAGGAAAAGTTTTCTATTAAGTCTACTGTAAAGTTGCAAAAAATAAAGCATTGTGATACTGATTACAGACTAGATGAATAGAATAAATACCATATTCAAATTTTAAATTCAATATACATAAGAATTGAGTATATGACTAGCTAAGTACTGTGAAACACTAGGAGGAAAAACAGACTGTTTTAATAAATCAAGACAACTAGAAAGCAATTTTTAAAATGAAATTAACATCTCACATTGTTAAACAAATTTAAAACAAATTTAAGGTGACTTAAAAGTTTACATATGCAAAATTAAAATTTAATGTTAACATTAGTAAAAGTGAACATTGAAATGTATAGTCAGAGAAGAAATTTCTGAGGAAAAAGAAAAATTGGAAACATTCTAAAGGAACTGACAAATACACTTTCAAAAACTATTCTAAGGAAATAATTAGACAAGAGAACAATGTGCACTTAAGATGTTGCTTATGGTAATCTTATAAATATGAACATTTGAAGTCATTTAAACATCTGTCAACAGATCTTAGTCAAACAAATTATGCTTTTCCAGACAATTATGTTCACAAAATGCCAATATATTAGAATGAGAAATATTACCAAATTGCATATAAGATCTTTTAATGTTCAAACATACAAGAGAAAATGTGTCACTTTCTTTCTCAAGAGCTTCCTATGGCACCTTAAATGCTGCAGGCAGACCCAGGCTTTCCAGCAGGACATTCAAAACTTTCTGTCACACACTCCTGTTCTTAGCGAAGAAATGCTTTCACAATTTGTCGTGCAAATATATATGTGTTCAATTTCTACACGAATAGCATCCTGACAGAAAAAAATTTCATCTGGTTAGCAAGCTTCCCTTTCCTTTCTGATCAGGAAACTGTAGAATATCAGTTTTCTTTAGAATTCTTCCTGCTCTTCTTCCAGATTAGATCAGGCATTTGCTTTTAATTTTCCTTGATGGCTCCCATAAATCTTGATGTATCTGGTGGTTTCATGATAAACAGGCAATAATTCACAATGACTCGGCTGGTCTAACTGGACCTGTCTGTCTGTCTGCCTGTCAAACTCAGGCACTTAGTCTTCTAACCTTGGTTGGGCTGACCGGACTTTCTCATGACCAGACTTCCCTGATTCTAATTGCATATTAATGAGCTATGCCAGAAATTGCTCCGTAACTACCCTTTTAACATCATCTTAAGTGTTTGCTGAAAGAGAACTTGGCTGGTGACCAAAATCAGGGTCTTCTTGAGATCTGTTTTCCACAATCTTTGTCACAATGAATCATTAGTCCTTTCTTGCCTCGATTGCTCAATTTTCTTGATCAACAACTCATCAACTGGACGACACCAGAACTTTTCAACCTGTGCTCCAAGTAGGAAAAGGCTTTTAAGAACATTCTCTAGATGCTTTCAGTAGAAGAGTAGTGAATTTACAATTTTTACAAGATAATTACAAGATATGCATTAGTGTTTCTAATACGCAGCATGAGTTTGGCATATAGAAGAAAACATCAGTTATGTGTTTACAAATAAAACAGGAACCATCACACCTGTCTTTAAACTGGAATATTTCAATATTAAAACATATCCTGATGTTGCATGTGCTTCTCTTTATTTCTAGAGCCCCATCAGTCACTGGTAAGGCTGGTCTCACGGCATTTCTTCTGCACCTTAGCATTTACAGTTTCCAAGTGAAATGGAATAAATAGAACAGAATAGAAATGGAAAGAGTATATGAGATTTACAATCCACTGAGGCTGGAATCCCATCAAACATGAGAGGGCTCAATCACTCTTTGTTGAATTCACTGATGAACACCTATGGGTGAAGAGACCAAAACAGAAGATAACTTCCAGCCTCTAACTTTTTTCCAATTGGTATGGGCAAAGATTTACCAAAGACTGAGAGAAAGAAAAAGGTAACTCTGGGGCATAAACATGAAGTACACAGTCGGCCTTTGGGACAGGAACCCTGCATTTGCTCATTCCAAATGTGTTTAAATTTAATTTTTCAAGAACGTGAAAATAAGAATGCTGGTGGTGGTGGTGGTGGTGGTGGTGGTGGCGGCGGCGGCCACAGGCTTGGAGATAACTAAGCAGATCTCAACTGAGTTAGAGGACTTTAGGGGCCTGTTGTAAGCCCTAAAAAGAGAAAAGAGATTCCAAACATGACTGTGTCTCAATATTAAACAAACATAGCTTAGATGTCTAACTCAACAGAAACATTTGTATTTCAGCAAATCCTTTACGCATGCCTGAGAGTTTCGGGGGTGTAGAAGAGGTTGTGATGACAGACTTTTCTGGGGCGTGTCCAGGGGCATTCTAGAAGTCTCAGTTTGTCCTGCAGGGCTCTCACACTTAGCAAACTCTGAGCCCAGCTGCTTGGATCTGAGAGCAGCAGAGAGGTCGGCTAGGAGATCTGCTCTTCCTGCAAATAGGTCTCTCTTAAATACATCATACAGAGGCTAAAATTAAAACTCAAATGAACCCACAATTTCTGGATCCATCTTCAAGCGTTGCAGTCGTAACAGCACTTCATCTCCCGAGGCTCAAAAGGAATTTCCTCTAAGCAGAAAAGTCTAAAGAGAGTTCTTCAAAAGTCCTTGAGGGAAACACATTCTGATGGCGGCAAAGGAGATTCAAGATGTCTCAGAAAAGACATGGATGGAGAAATACTTTGACTGATGTCCTGTTCAAAATAAAGAAAACAGGAGAACTGTTGGAGACAGACCTTTGTAAGGTAGAGACCCAGACACAAATGCACATGCAGGACACCTAATCTGTGTGTGCATGTGTATTATTGCAGGAGTAATGTCCAAAATTGTGAACAGCTGATGGACTAGCAGAGGGTGACCAGCTGTCCTAGTCTATCTGGCACCAAGGGGTTCCCTGGGATACAGGACTTGCTATATCCTATGTTTGTTTTTGCTGTGACTACTAAAACGGAGCCAGTCCCAGCTAGAGAGTTACTTCATGAGATAAGATGTGTACTTTGCATGGGTGGTGTGGGGGAGGGGCAAACTTCCCCAGCACCACATATGCTCCCTGGGCACTGCCAAGAGTGATCCCTGAGCACAGAGCCAGGAGTATGCCCTGTGCATAGTTGGACATGGCTCAAGAAACAAAAAATCCTGAGATAGTTCAGAGCAACCTGTATGTGTAGAGACCCCCAAGGAGAGAATAAACTAACCAGAGCTAAGGGCAACTACACCAAACCCATGTGTCCTTCATCTGAGCGCCTGTCCTTGGCAGTTGAAGTCCTTTGTACCGGATCTCTCCTGGAGAATCACAAAGACCTCTGTTCAGTTTCCCCAATTTTCTCATGCTTTCTCCTGCCCCTGTGCCTTTGCACAGACCTGTCCCTCCTCCTAGGAAATCTCTAGCTAACATCATTAACTTCCTGCCTGAAGACTTTTTGACCCTTGACCTGATTGAGGTACACCCATATTCAGGATTTGGGTGGGGGCAGTGAAGTAGAGAGAACAGTTGCTTCTCTCTAAACGCCCATCACCTTCTAACTCTGAAACAAAGCAGTTTTTTTCCACAGTGGTACCCTTTTCCTCCTGGCCACTAAAAGCTTTTATGAGCCTTTGTTCTTGCTGCCAGGGCCCCAGGCAAAGCTGAAAAGAATAAGAATTTGAATGATTTTCTTCACAACCTTGAACATCCAGGGTTTCTGCAGGTCTGGGCTATAGCCCAGCTAATTAAAGAGATATTTTTCTTTAGATTAGGTTAAGTTGTGTTGTCTCTATGAAAATAATTAATGTACATCCTTGAGAGGAGTCAATGATCATTCGTTAATGGTCTGGAGCCCTCCCCAGAGGGGACAGGACTGAGGGACTGAGGAACTGAGGAACTTGAGGTTTTTCTTCCCTTTTCGGAGGCCCAGGCCTTCATCCAGAGTCTGCCTGAGTCAGCCGAGGCAGGCATCACCTGTTCTGTCTGAGCAAGGGAGAAGAGATCGCCCTGGGGTTCTGGGAAGCAGGAGTATGAACTGAGCTAAGATTCCTGTCAGGAACTTTGAATTCCTCAGGAAGGGTTCGGAGTCCCTGAAAGAAACAAAAGTCAAGGTGCTCTTCAGGAGGAAATTCGAAGAAAATTTTACAAAGGGCTTATTTACACAGGTGTGGACTGGGTGGAGAGAACTGCAAGTGATTAGGGCAATTCCGGGGCTGGTACAGCAAGTGTCGCCACCCCTGGGCGAGACTGGCCAGACCCATCTAGGCAGCCACCATGACACCTGCAGGGCAAGACTCGGGCAGAGCCCAGTGAGAGGAGAGCGGGGAGCAGTTCTGAACTCCTCTCCCATGCTGCCCGGGAACTAGGACATGATCCAAGGTCAACCTCCGCAGAGTGGAAAGAAGTCGTGGGGGGGTTAACGTATGGGCAGCACATGGACACACATGTAACCCATGACTTGTGTTTTTTTTTTTTACATTGTAATTTGTAATTTTTTTTTATTAGTTTATTTTTAATTAGAGAGTCATCGTGAGGGTACAGTTACAGATCCATACATCTTTGTGCTCATGCTTCCCCCATACAAAGTTCGATAACCCATCCCTTCACCAGTGCCCATTCTCCACCACCCGTAAACCCAACATCCCTTCCCCCCTCCCCAATCCCGTCTCCCCCCACCCCACCCTGCCACTATGGCAGGGAATTCCCTTTTGTTCTCTCTCTCTGATTAGGTGTTGTGGTTTGCAATAAAGATGTTGAGTAGCCATTGTGTTCAGTCTCTAGTCTGTATTCCTCCCACCTCACCCTTCCCCCACATGACCTCCAACCACATTTTACTTGGTGGTCCCTTCCCTGAGTTACCCAGAATGAGAGACCAGCCTCCAAGCCATGGAAACAATCTCCTGGTACTTATTTCTACTATTCTTGGGCGTTAGTCTTATAGTCCATTATTCTATATTCCACAGATGAGTGCAATCTTTCTATGTCTGTCTCTCTCTTTCTGACTCATTTCACTTAACATGATACTTTCCATGTTGATCCACTTATATGCTAACGTCATGACCTCATTTTTTCTAACAGCTGCATAGTATTCCATTGTATAGATGTACCAGAGTTTCTTCAACCAGTCATCTGTTCTAGGGCACTCGGGTTTTTTCCAGATTCTGGCTATTGTAAACAGTGCTGCGGTGAACATATAAGTGCATATGTCACTTCGACTATACTTTTTGGCTTTTCTGGGATATATTCCCAGCAGTGGTATTGCTGGGTCAAATGGGAGCTCAACCTCTAGTTTTTTGAGAATCGTCCATACTGTTTTCCAAAAGGGCTGAACTAGCCGGCATTCCCACCAGCAGTGTAGAAGGGTCCCTTTCTCCCACATCCTCTCCAACAGTGGTTGCTTTTGTTCTTTTGGATGTGTGCTAGACCCATGACTTGTGTTTATGGCCTATGGTTGTGTAAAGAAAATTGCACTTGGGTTATGGGAAAGGTGGCCCAGTGGTAGAAAATTATAATCTTGGGTGGGATCCATAACGCCAGTGAGACTTCCTCAGTTGAAATCCAGGCCCCCATATCACCAAGGAATACATTACTACACCCCTTTAAGATTGTTTTCATTGACAATAATAGCACCTATTGGTAGAGCTGTCCACTGTTCAGGTGGACATTCCCTGAAGCATCCAACATAGTGAATGACAAATCCTAAGTGCTCCGCAAAGGCAAATAAATGTTAACTGTGGTTTCCTGGTTATCATTCACTACTGTGGGGTGTGGAGATATGCATGTATTTAGTATCTTCATTATCTTTTTTTCCTCATTTTCAGGGATCCAAGTCAGGCAAGTGCTCTCCAGCTGTGTCTCTTTCCTGGACCCTTTGCATCTTTATTTTAACCTTTTGACGAAGCCTGGCTTTGATAGAAAGTGTTATAGCCACAACTTCTGGTTTAGTTTTTTGCATAGTTGGGATATTATTCTCTTTATATCATTATCAAAACACTTACCAAGACATTGACAGTAGCACGAAGCTGAGTAGAGACTCCTAGACACAACAGAAGGAACTCCCTTTCAAGCTGAAAACAATGCTTTTTATGGACCAGGTGGTGCTCAAAGGCTGGAGTCCATCCCTTGCATGTGGAGAATCATGTTGATCTGAGAACAACGGGAACTGAAAAATAATGACTTTAACACTATCATAAACTATGATAACTCTAATTTTTAAAAAATGCATCATTGAAGATCCCTCCCAAGCAGTGGTCAGGAGTCCTGGGGACACTTCCAATAATTACCATGTTTGTATATACATATTATATATATGTATATATATATGTATATGTGTGTATGCTTTTAAGCCACACCTGACAGTGCTTAGAGCTTAGTCCTGGCTCAGTTGGTGCTCAGGGATCACTCCTGGCAATACTTAGGGAACTATAAGCATTACCAGGGATCCAATCTCAGTCAGCCACGTGCAAGGCAAGTGCCTTACCCACTATACTATCCCCAGATTTCGATAAATATTTTATAATATGCCATGATCTTTGATGGTTACCTCTTGAAGAAGCTAAGGAATCAGGAGAGTAACTACAGATGTTTCCATCCCATTTTCTTCTCACCAAGAGTGAGAGGAATGAAAAAAATCATCAAAGCAGTCAAGAAACCCAGAAGGGCGGAAACCCCAGAGAGGAAACTGGCAAGAGAAACAGAAAGACCTTACATCCCAGGTGACTCTCAAAGGTTAAAACATCCGCCCTCAGGAAAGGGATAGGAAGTTCATGTATTCCTGTTATACTCAAAAAAGGAAATAGACCAGAAAATTGAAATTGAGTTTCTGTAAATACAGTTTATGCATTACACAGAGACATAAAAACTCCAGTAATTCCATGGTGATCTTAGTATGGTCTTAGAAAAGCAAAAATAAATTTAAAAAATATATATATATATGAATATGACACCTTGACAGTAACAGAGAGCCACAGACCATAGGACTTCACTCATATGTGGGAATAAAGAAACAAAATAAGGAAAAAAAAAACTAAATTAAATAAAATGAAGTTGTAGACCATAAGATCAAATTAGTGGTTCCTAGAAGTAAAGGAGGATAAGAAATGACAAATCAGGTGAAGGGGGTCAACAATGTGGTATCTGAGTGATGAACTTGTCATATAAATATATATACATATATATATTTTTTTGCTTTTTGGGTCATACCTGGCCATGTTCAGGGGTTACTCCTGCATCTACTTCTGGTTACTCAGGGGTTACTCAGGAATTGCTCCCTGCAGTGCTCAAGTGACTATATGGGATTCTGGGGATCGAACCTAGGTCTGCCACATGCAAGGCAAACACCTTCCCCACTGTACTATGACTCTGGCCCCTATATGTTGATTTTTAATAATGCACATTTGAATTTTTCTATAATATTGGAAATCAATGTTACTTCAATTACATATATACAATAGGGTTTACACCTATAAGTTCATTCCAGGACTTGCATGAGCTTTTTCAACATAATTGTTTGACCAGAGCTAACGTCCACCTAAGTGTACTCTACAATTTGGGAACCTGGGGTGTTGCTCCTCCATATCCCATCTTAAATACAATTGCTTGTAGTAAAACTTCCTGTTTGACAACCTGACACAGCTATGTTAAAAACAGAGCATTAGTACTGGCACATTAATAGCATTCCATGGATGTATGAGTCACTTAGTTCTGTGTCAAGTAAGCGTGAAGATCCAACAAAAGAGGACCCAAGTTTCTGCCAGGAGAATGAGATGAACTGGGGGCAAAGAACTAAAACCAAAGTCATGCATCAAACAGTGCTCACACTTGACTCAGTCTTTGATTATTTAGCCTGTTTTCTTTTAAGAAACTTAAAAAAACATTGATGCATTGTGGCAGTTGACAATATGACAGATAATAGAATTATTTCAAAGAAAGGCTAATAGGATTTGATGACTGGATCTGTAGGTGGGAGATAGGGAACATATAGTCAATAAAATGCAGGTCAAAGAAAAAATATCAATTTTTCTATGACTAAGTTATAAGAGAAAACCAAAAATTGTGGGAATGGGGTGGAGATTACACATAGCTGTGATCCTGGCTTAGCCCTCTGGCTCTGTCCTCAGGGTTCATTCCTGGCAGTGCTCCAGAGACTATATGTGGTGGTAAAGATCTAACCAGTTGGTCTAAGGATCAACTGCATGCAAGGCAAACACCTTATCCCCTGCACTATCTTTCTAGACCACAAACATTGTTTTCATCTTTTTAATTGAATCATTATAAGAAGCACAGCTATAGAGTTCTTCATAACTGGGTTTCACTCATACAATTTTCCAACAACCATCCCTTCACCAGTGAACATTACCAACATTACCTGCCACCAGTGTCTTCAGTTTCCCTCCACCCCTGCCTGCCTCTATAGCATTCATGTCACTTTTCTTCTTCTCTCTCTCCCTCTTTCTCTCCCTCTCTGTCTCCTTCCCTCTCCCTCTCTCTCTTTCTGTCACTCTCTCTCTCCCTTTTAGGCACCATCAAAATCAAACATTTTTAAAGAAATTAGTAGGAAGAAGAAAGAGAAGTGTAATTTTTATTTCTCAGCATTCTTTTCCTTGGAAACAACATCCTCCTCAAACTGTCATGTCATTTAGGTTGACAAGACCACAACCCTCCACCCTGTCCAGGTGGTACTTTCCAGATCTATGTCTAATCAAATGGAAATTCACAACAGCCATGGTCTTAGTGGATGATTTCTTTATATATATCCATATACTGGTTTGGGGGGCACACCCAGAAGTCCTATGGCTTACTCCTAGTTTTATGCTCAGGGATCATTCCAGGAAGGCTCAGAGACCCATTTGGGGTTCCAGGAATCCAGCCCTGGTTGACTCTGTGTGTGCAATAGAATTGCCCTATCCTTTATAGGGCTCCAATCCCAGTGAATGGTTTCTTATGATGACTGTGTGATCCAAGCAAACCAAAGTGCATCCTAAACTCTACATACCAACATGAAACCTGACAGGTAGCATAGGTGAATGAGAGAGAGAAGAAGAGACAGAGAGAAAAGACAGAAAAAGAGACAAACAGAAAATCTAAGTGATATTTAAGTTCCTGGATCAAGCTATACCAGAGACAAAGGATTTAAATTTTTTAATTATAAAAAAATTTATCCTTTGCCTAAACAAATTGAATTGGATTTCTATTACTTTTAAATGAAAACAATTCAACTAACATTTAAAATGGGATTCTTTTTTGATATGTTAACAGATGGAAATTCATTAAATAGATATAAGTGGAGGAGCAGCTAAAAAGACTAGATTAAGTCAGGAGATCTATTTTGGAGAGGACTTCTTCAAAGAAGTGACAGATACCAGAATAATTTCAATCCTTTTGTAACAGGTCCAAGGTAGAAGAAAGACTTGGTATGTCTTTCATAATTCATAATAAAATAAAAGGCACCTAAATTATTTAGCAAATATAAATTATTCAGCTGTCACCACTCAGAAATAGCAATGGGTAAAGATATTGGAAACAGATTACTTATGAATTATTTTGACCAATTTGTAGTCTTAGCATATACACAACAGCTTCAGAGGTGTTTGGTATCAAGGCGTGTTTTAGTTGCCTGTTTGCTTTTACATCTCTTTACCTTTCTTGCCCTGCTCTGCTTTACACCGAAGGAGTGATTTCTGCAAACACACTGCCCAGGCTTCTTTGCCAATTGGCTTTTGGTTAGTTTGACCAGACACAGGCAGGAGATTGAAGTGTGAGAGATGGGAGAAGCCAGAGGATACCTCTTCTTTTTCCTTACTTTGACCAGCAGCTCTGGCAGTGTTTGTGTCTCCTGCAGGGTCCCAGGCTGTCCTGGACATTCCTAGCCCTGTTGGCCCCAGCCCCTGCTGAGCAGCCCCAGTTTCTACATTCTGCTGAAACCATCTTCTGTTTTGATCCCTCCAAGAGTACGAGGTGCTAGGCTGGAGCAATAGCACAGCAGGTAGAGTGTTTGCCTTGCACACAGCCGACCAGGGCTCGATTCCCAGCATCCCATATGGTCCCCTGAGCACCGCCAGGGGTAATTCCTGAGTACAAAGCCAGGAGTAATCCCTGTGCATAGCCAGGTGTGACCCAAAAAGAAAAAAAAAAGTACAAGGTGCTGGCAATGCCTTATTGCAATGTCTTGCTCTTGCTAATCTGTGGCTTTACCATTTGCTGCTTGCCCTTTAGTACTTCCAACATCCTGTTAAGTCCTTCCTATTAAACCACCCAGTTTGAGCTCTGTTGTTTGTCTACTCTGACTTACTTGTTGGCTTAATCTTTTCAATGTGCGATAACTAAATATACCATAGGCTGGCTTGTTGGAACTGCCAATTGCATTTTTTTTTAACTTGCAGTTCCAGAGGCTGTAAGTCTGAGGCCAGGGTGAGGTCTGATTTCCAGATACTCTCATTCTTGCAATATCCTAATGCAAAGGAGAGAAACATCATCTCTATATATCATCAGCTCTATACTATTTCCTATACTAGCACTAATCATTTCCTATACTAGCACTAATCATTCTGCATGCCTCCGTCCCAGTCCAGACAGCTGTGTGCTATTAAAAGGTGTGTGAGCACCACAACCAAGCTTGTGTGACTCCCAGTGATGTCAACAACAGCATCAAACAGACGAGGAAATAGATGCGTTGGTGAATTAACAGAACAGACAGAAAAGGAGGAACTGATGCTAACTGCAGACATCAAGAGCAGACTTGCTGCTGAAGGGAAACAAGAGCAGAGTTCCTCTGAAAGTAGAGCTGCCTGGAAGCGAAAAGGGAGTTGCCCAGCCATTGTGTGGGAAAAGGACAGAACCTAGGCAAAGGACACAGGAGCCGATGCTGGTGTCATGCAGGGGGACTGGAGGGAAGGCGTTCGAGGGCATATTGGTTCCAACAAGGAAGGCAAGGTCACACTACAGAAGGTCTTCAAAAGCCAGCCGCGTCTGCCACGACTTCTGGGATCAATCCCAGAAAAGCTGAATGGAGATGCCATGTCCTTAAAGATAAAGGCTTGGGTCCCTTTTTCATCTAGTGAAGGAAATGCAGAACAAAGAGTCAGGAAGCTGACTTTTATTTCCATTTCCTGACCCATTTATAATCTGAAGATCTCAGATTTTAGGCCCCAGTTGCCTTTTTTTGCAGAAGAATTAGTAGGATATAAAATTTATCTTAAAATTGTCAAGATCTGTATTGTTTTAAGATTGCTAAATATTTACTATATTCCTAATCTAAAGCTGTTTTAGATTACAAGGTCCATTTTCATTTTTTTTCCCAATACCCTATTTGCTCATTTATTAATTTTTAAAAAACTTCAACGTCGCATAAGAGTTTGCCAGAAAATAGGGTTATTTTTTATGGCAGCTAGTTTTTTTTTTAATTTTAATTTTATTCTTTAATTAGTGAATCACCATGAGGGTACAGATACAGATTCACACATTTTCGAGCTTGTTTTTCCTTCATACAATGTTTGCAAACACAGCCCTCCACCAGTGTTCATTCTCCACTACCAATAAACCCAGTATCCCTCCCACCCCCCAATCCCATCTCCCTCCCACCCCACCCTGCCTCTGTGGCAGGGTATTCCCTTTTGGTCTCTCTCTCTCTCCAATGGGTGTTGTGGTTTGCAATAGAAGTATTGAGTGGCCATTGTGTTCAGTCTCTAGTCTACTTTCAGCACGCATATCCCTTCCCGCATAGGATCTCCAACCACATTTTACTTGGTGTTCCCTTCTCTATCTGAGCTGCCTTTTCCCCCAGCCTGTGAGACCAGCTTCCAAGCCATGGAGCCAACCTACTGGTACTTATTTCTATTATTCTTGGGTTATTAGTCTCCTACTCTGTTATTTTATATTCCACAGATGAGTGCAATCTTTCTATGTCTGTCTCTCTTTCTGACTTATTTCACTTAGCATGATACTTTCCATGTTGATTCACTTATATGCAAACTTCATGACTTCATTTTTTCTAACAGCTGCATAATATTCCATTGTATAGATGTACCAGAGTTTCTTTTCATCTGTTTCAGTTTCATCTGTTCTCTGGCACTCGGGTTTTTTCCAGATTCTGGCTATTGTAAACAGTGCTGCGATGAACATATAAGTACAGATGTCATTTTGACTATGCTTTTTTGCTACTCCGGGGTATATTCCCAGTAGTGGTATTGCTGAGTCAAATGGGAGCTCAATTTCTAATTTTTTGAGAAGTATCCATATTGTTTTCCAGAAGGGCTGAACCAGTCGGCATTCCCACCAGCAGTGTAGAAGGGTCCCTTTCTCCCCACATCCTCTCCAACAGCGGTTACTTTTATTCTTTTGGATGTGTGTATGGCAGCTAGTTTTAAGGCATGCTGAAATGAGTTGTTAGTTCCTGACCTTAACAGGAGCCAGAATGGAAGAAATGAAGCGATACTTGAACATAGGCTGCAAACGGCCTTTTAAAAGCACAAGTAGTAAGTCAGAATGAGAGGGACAGATACAGTAGGATCTCTCTGCTACATAAGACTTCAGTACACACAGTGACTTAGCAACAAAGATCCAAAAGCAACAAAATCTAAAAGTAACAGGAGAACTGACACACACAGTTAAGTTGGGGTGGGGTGCAAGGGAGGGGAGCTGGGTTTCTTGGGGGAGGGTGACGGGTAAACTGGTGATAAGTGTGGTATTGAGATTATGTCCATAAGAAACTATTATTAATATTACTGTAAATCAAAAAATAAAAGAAATTTAATAAGATCAATTAACAAGTACATAAACCCAAAATAGAGCATGCCATTTAAAATCGAAGATTTTTTTTTCTTTAGGATGTAAAGAAAGAGGAATGCAAGAAGTAGGCTCATTTGACGGGTAGCTGATGAAATAAAATCCTACATCCCCTTTTATATTAAATGGAATTTATTTTGTCATGTGTATTATAATTCACATTAGAAAAGCTAGTAATCATTCTGCTGTGGCCTCCACGTTTATTGTGGAGAAAACCTGCAGAAGCGATGTCTTAGCTCTTAACCTGTGCCAGGAATGAATTGCAGTCAGAACAAACAAAAGACTTAATTATAGCCTTTAAGTGAAAGTAGGACTAGTACACGTGGAACTGAAATCTTATCCAAGACAAATTAGAAAGGAGGGTGCAAGAAGAAAAGAAGCAAACTGGAATTTTAGTATTTGAATTAAAATTTAACTTCTACCCTCTAGAACTTGAGATGGATAAAAATTAAATAGTATTTCAATTGTTGAAAGGACTCTTCAACTGATTTTGAGTCTGGTTTTTTTTTTTCGTGTACCCCAGTGTTTCAGATTACAAGAGATACCATCAATTTCAATTTATAAAATAGACTCCTATGGAAGTGAGCTGAGCTTGAAAAAAAAATTGTGATTATTTTTATATGGTTTAAACTAGGAGCAAAGAGCGTTTAATAAAGAATACATAAAAATAGACTTCTTGGCAGAGGGCAAATCAAAACTCACCCAAGTCGGGTAAATACACTATTCTGTACAAAGAGCAACTGAAAAAGGAGGGGACAGGAATCAAAAGGGCATTTTCAGTTTTGAGTAACAACCTGGCAAAGTAAGTTATCTTAATTATTACTTTTCTACTTGTTGATGATACTGAGAAGTCTCCGGAGTTTTGCAAGATTTTCAACTCACTTTTAATTGGTAAGTCATTAAAACAACTACCGATGGGTCATCCCTGCTATAATTGCAATAATTATGACTGTTTCACATTTACTGTTTCACACAAATATGAATGAAACTAGTACTTCTGTGAATAGCATGTGTACATTTGTTATACAACATTATAAAACACACATACAATACAATGAGAATAATGGTAGATGCGATCTGGTAGAAACAGACTCTTTGATCTCCTTAAGGTCAAAAATTGTGAAGACAAATACCAAGTAAAAATTACAAAGAGGGGCTGGAGTGATAACACAGTGGGTAGGGTGTTTGCCTTGCATGGGGCTGACCCTGGTTCGATTCCCAGCATCCCATATGGTCCCCTTAGCACGGCCAGGAGTAATTCCTGAGTGCAGAGCCAGGAGTAATTCCTGTGCATCGCCGGGTGTAACCCAAAAAGAAAAAAAAAAAAAAGAACCAAAGAAACTCATACTGACAACCCATGAACAATTTCGTTAAAATTTTTTTTAAAGATTTAAACTTGAAAATTGTTTTAGTGGAAAGCAATGCTTTCTACATAGGCAAGATTCTGTTTGTGAAAAGGATTTATCTCTGTAATCACTATATCCTCATACTTTCTCAAATTCCTGTGCCCAAACTATCCTCATGTGACTAAATTTGCTTCTAGTTCAACCTCATGACCCCTGAGAAGCCCTGGAAAATGAGATTGATGGAAACCCCTGTGAACCACTTTTCCATCTGTCTGTTGGATTCATTCCCTGCTTTCTGTCTACCAGAAACTTGGGAAAACAAAATCCTTGATAACTTACCTTCTCCTATTTCTGCATTTTCTCTAAAAATAACCTGAATGGGTTGCAGCTCAGTTTCAGCAGACATTACGGGAATATTTTGATCTCTACTGATTGAAGTGAAGATCTGGGGATCTTAACAGAAAGTCTTAGTTGCCAAAGTCAAAATATTCTTTGTCAGTAGCCCAGAGTAAACTCACTCCATCAAAATATTCAAAATATATGTATTGAACTGTGGCTGGAAAGTTGACATACATTCAACTTTCATTTTTTTCCCTCTTTTCCATCTTTAGAGTCTTCTAAAGGGGGAGATCTTCAGTCTGATGACTGGGGAAGGCTGGAGCAAGGGACAAATTCTGGAACATGCAAAGCAGTTTTGTGTGAATAAATAAAAAAGGATTTCTCTGAACTGTCCTCCACTACTTCCAGATTTTATCCAACTCATGTGAGTAGCCATCTTCATCCTCATAGCCCTCTGTGGATATAACTGATCATTCCCAAAGGAAAAGTTCAAAATCCTTCTAATATCAGAACTACCAGGCAGTCAACTGGCCTCCTCAGCCACAGAGCTGAAGTCATCTTGATTTCAAGCTGACATTTCAATTCTTTCTTTAGCATGAAAGCACAGTTACATCAATAGTAGTTTGGGAAATCTATGCACAGAAAGATTTATCAAGTCTAGTCCTTTTGAACATCGCTGGTAAAGAGTTCAGAAAGGATATCTTCCTCCGTGAACATTCTAGAAAAGAAAGGGCATTAAACTGTTTAATAGAAGTAGTACGTGAAAGAAACACATAAAAACCTACAGTTGGTATTTAGGAGCTACTTTGCTTTCAAAGAGGTGGCCAAAAAAATAATATGGAATAATGTCATAAGGTAAAAATATAGATGTAAAGGCTGAAGAATTAAGCTACACTACTGCTCATTTCTGCTAATTTTTGAAATTGTTCAAAAAGAAAAAACCTAAGGCCAGAGAGATAGCACAAAGGGCTGTGATACGTGCTTTGCATGCAGGAAGTCCTGGTTCCACAAGGCCCCTATGCATTGCTAGGAATGTCCCTTTTACACCAAGATGGAAGCAGCCCAAGTACCCCTGGAAGTGGCTCCCCAAAACAAAATTTAAAAACCTCTATAATTCTCATAGGAGAAAACACCAAGTTGAGAGTTTCAAATCATTTTTGCCCTATACATACTCTAAATGTCGGTTTATATTCTACAGCAAAAATATCAATACAGAACACCAAGAGAATCAGTGAACTGTTAAAGATGCTATAGTAAGGGTATTCTTCTTACTTTCATACTAATGAACAGCTCTAACCACATTCCTTCATGGTTCTGTAGAGGTCATTTTACAAGAGAGTACGTTTTCTTTGCCTAGGAAAAAGAAATAAAAGATTCCTCTAAACATATTGAAACAGGGAAGGCAAACATCACTTGCTGTTTGCTGTAGTTGACTTTACGCCCTGTGGTCTCATTTTCGTAACGCTACAAGCCACTGAAATGTATCACTTTGCACCTTCTTGAAAGCCAGTTGAAAGTCAGCAGATGGTTTCTTTCACCACAGCCTTGATAGGCACTTTTTCTGATCTCTAACTCAGTGATGGATGAGGTATATTTTTTTAACACAGGATTTTATGGCAGACTGTGAGGAATAAAAGAAAGAAACAGGTGTTGGGTGGTTAAAAAAAAATAGAGACAGAGAAAGAGAGAGAGAGAGAGAGAGAGAGAGAGAGAGAGAGATCAGGTTGAACTTGAAATACCACTTTCATTTTCTCTGATTTGAAAGTCAAGAAAAGGGCTTACTCCCACCAAAGAGATTTTTCTAGATGAAAATGCAAAGTTAGGGATTTCAGACTAAGAGTGTCTTTACATCAATGAGAAAAATGCATGGGTTTTACAGCTTTGGGGAGCTATTAAAGGAAAGATGGGTCTTTGAGAAAGGATAGTAAAGGATATGAATTGTTAGGAGAGAATCATGAAAGTATAGCAAATTTCTCACCTCTATGGAAACTGTGTGGAAAGAGATATATAATTGTATCTGTGGATTCAACAGGCAGCCTAAAGACTTATGACTTTAAATGAATATGAGTCTGGCAATGTCTCTTTTTTTTTCCTCTACTACAGATTTGATTTGAAAATGAATTTGATTTGGAGAAATGGCATTTTGCAATTTATCCACTGGAATAATGGATTCCCCAACATTCATTTTAGTCCCATTCCCCATACAACTAACAGAATGCATTATAATTTAATAAAATTACCAAGTATTTGCAACAGAGGAATAGAGAGATTAGAGATGAGAAAGGGTTCTGCTAAAGAACAATGTCTTCCAGAAAATAATCTTGCCTTAGGGTGATATAAAGTGAGCAACCAGTAAAGGCATTTACAGAACAGCTCATATTTGTTTTTATGCAGCTAAGTCCAGTAATACTTGACGAGTGGCATTATCAGCACACACACACAACTATATTGCATTTCCCTTGGTTTTGCTCTCATCTTATTTAATATTCCTTCATAACTTTTCACTTAAAACACAGCATGGAGATGTTGAAAGAAAATCTTATGGGTACATAAATAATTCATGTGCACCTGAAGGCATAAAAAATCATGCTAGACAAAAACAAGTAGTAAGAAAGGTGAATAAGAAGTTAAATTTAAATGTTGTTTAAAAAAATAAAACAGCTAGTAGGAATCTATCTGAAGGAGTCTGAAAACTAATAAAAAATGACATTGCTCTCTCAATTAGGATGTATATAACCTTGCTCTTTGGCCCACATCACAGTAATTGAACGAACTCATCAGGGATTATCTTAAACTTTAATAACTTTGGAGTCTGAATGATGTTAAGGTACTGAACTGTCAGCTCACAATAAAGAAATTTTCAGTTCTATTTATATAGTATTCTCTTTACTTCAAGGATAGTATTCCGAACTCTGCTCATGCCTCTTAGAAGTGCTTGTCAATTCATTTGCAAACTTCACTGGCATCATGTCTCCATACTTCAGAATAATAGAGGTTCTAGTAGTGTATAAAATAGACACTGCATTGTATGTCTGAAATAGAAAATTGCTTTGAGAAAATATAATAACTACATTTAATGCTTTATAAAGCATTTATCCACTTATTATGTATTTCCACAGAATGGCAGCATTAATTTATTTTGCAATAGGTGTTACAGTATGTACTAATAGAGAATGATAACATACAATATACAAAATAAATGTATAGATTTTAGAAGCAACTAAACTACAATTTTATTTATTAATGTAACATTCCTCTCCATATATTTTCTTTTATCCTATATGCTGGCAGGTTAATAATAACAATAATGATGGTTAACATTTATTTCACAGTTCCTATGTGTCAGAAATTATGATAAGTACCTTAAGAGATGTATTTCATTTAAGCCTTCCCACATTCTTAAGATTCTTCTCAATTTATGAGGTGTGAGAACCTACTACAGTTGAGGAAACTATAGATTTAAAATGGTTAATGTGATATAGCTGGTAAGTGAGGGGGCTGAGTTCCAGCGGTTCGAATATTAAATATATACTCTTGAACATATTCTTCTCTGAGATGATTAGAGAAATAATTGTTAATCCTGCTCTTATCAAGAAAATTATTTATATTAGTGTTGTCTTAAACCCTTACCAATGGATCTATATCCTACTATACTATATCTATATACAACTCTATATCTGAGTAGATAAATACCATTTGGCAAAACTTATTGATACCTATGTGCTTGACTTCATTTGAAATAATGGTATGAATGATAGAATTAACTACAGTCCAGTTTCATTAAACTATCTAAACTATCTTTGACTTCAACCATTCTTTCTCCCCTATAATGAAAGAAAACCAGTGAAAAGGAGGATTGTTTGCAAATAACTGAGAAGTCACATCCCTGTGTACAATTTGTTTCCCTGTGCTGGTTTAGAAGTATCTCTAACAGCCTTAGGTTTGAGAAATGATGAATCAAAAGGATTCTGTGGCTCCAAAGTTGTCTCAGACTACTCACAAGTTTGAAGATAAAAGAAGCCACCAATTGCCCTGGTGTTAAAGAAGGAAAGAGGGAAGAGAGAGAGGCAAAGGGAAGTCAAAAAATAATGCACATATCCCACAGCAGAGCTACTAGGTCACTGGGCTTGATAATTTCTCTATCCTGGTCAGTGCCCAATGCTCTATTTTTATTTTCATGTGCTCTCCCAAAGCCAGAAACAGTCTTCTTAGAGAATTCTTTGTTTATAAGAATCACTGCAATTCTAAAACAGAAAATGGCAGTGTATTATCAGATATGTGGGGCAGTCACATTTTCCCCAAAATGGCAATAAAACACCAGTCTTTCTCTTACACACATGTCAATAACATCAAATGTTAAATTAGTAAAAGCTTTTCTCCCAAGGAAGGAAATCATGAATTCTAAGATTCCTTGTTACTTGGTTCCACTCATTCCTTGGGAAGGACGGGATGTTTGTTGTTCTGCTCCAATCTTGCTAGTGGTGCGGGTTTGAGATTGCACTGTGCTTTTTCAGAATGATGTATTTCTGACCAGGCTCAGGAAGGTCAACAGTATCAGAAGGATCTTTGAAGAGAGATGCTTATAACGTCTTTGGAGGATTCGTGAAGCTTCTTTCTCGGAAATGGATTCTTCGTCTACATGCAGTTAGTCTGAGAGGGAAATACCTCCTGAGAAAGTTCATGGGAGAGAAAAGGTACTTCTAACAGACTTCTCATGCTTTTTAAGTAGTAGAACATTATACTCCTGTATCTGGAATAAAAGAAAGGTCAGCCAAGCAGGAGTCTCCTCTAAAGTTCCCTAAGAAGTAATAACTTGCTAAGCAGTGCTTGTAGAGGGAAAATCAAGGTTAAAACTCTTTTTTCCATGTTCTGAAACAAAGTCTGTCTTCTTTTGCTATTCCCTTCATTAGGGAATTAGACTAAATTTGTACTAAATTATCTTCCTGACACATGAAAAAATGTCTATGCTGGGCCAAAGACATAGTATAGCAGATAAAGTGTGATTGCTGCCTTGCATGTGACAGACCCAGGTTTGATCCCTGGCACCCATATGGTCCCCTGAAACCCACTATGAGTGATCCCTCAGTGCAGAGCCAGGAGGAAAGCCTGAGCACAGTCAGGTGGAGCCCCAAAAATAAAAACATAGTTTGTACTTTGCTCCCCTTAAGAGTCCTTAAACATTTGCAGATGGCTGTGTACACCTGATTCCTTTCTTCCTTTCTGATTTGCTGTTTGCAGGAGGAAGAATAGGAGAATTGGGGGTCAGTTCTATATTAGAATCCCAACTCTCCCCTTTGCTATTTCCATGGCTCTAGATGCAATCGTATATGTCTTTAAGTCTCACTTTCCTTAATGGAAAAGTAGAAGTAACACCCATCTCATATAGTTGTTAAGTTGTAAGGATTTAACACAATGTATGCTAACACTCTTACTTTAAGTGCTGAATTTACACCGACTGATATAACAATCAACACTGACTTCAAGTCCTCTCCTTCTATCCTATTGTTTTTCTTCTGGTTCAACCTTATGTGACAAGCTACAGGTGTAGCAGGACATTATCATTTTTCCCCAGATGTCATGACCTTGGTCTGAATAAGCAAGTAATTTATTTGTATTTTTTATGTTCTTACCTGTTTAATACAGCAGTTTTTAGTATTTTTAAAAGTGTCTCTCTTTTCATGTAAGTGTTCTTTTATTATTGACACTTAAATAGCAACTGCTCTGAAAAAAAATCAAGATTCTCTTAGATAAATATGATAGTTTTAACTCTCTCTTAAATAAATATGCTAGTATTTCAGTCCCTTAGCCCTAAAAGGGGTTCAGCAAGGCTTGTTTCACCTACTTGATTCTTAGAAAAAATTACCATTTTCTGGGATCACTGTGGTATAAAGAGATACTAGAGAAGTGCTTTAATAGAATTAATTAATGTCTGTTTTGGTGTGAGATACTAGAATTAACTAAACATTTTAACTCCAGAACACTAAGAATGATAGATGAATTAATTTTACGGTTTGTCTAGATCTTACACATCTATTATTGAATCTAAGATGACATTTCGGTTTTGGGAGAGTGACAACAGTCTATTAATTAATATAGATATTATACTTAACCAAAATTGTCTGCAAAAAAATATAGATTTGGGGGCCGGAAAGATAGCTTACCAGGCTAGAGGGCGTGTTCTGCAATCTGAATGAGCCCCTGAGTCCCACCAGAAACAAATCCCAAACTCAGGACCAGGAGTAACCCCTTAGCAATCCTTGGCCCCCAAACAAATGAACAAAGAAAGTAGAGAGAGATACATTTACATACAAATAATTTCATTTTTGTCTATTTACTCTGTACATCATTTGAAACACTAAGGATATAACTTTGAACACTATCAGTCAGATTTCTTCATTCACAAAATTAACATAACAATAAAACTTGCAATAAAGTCAGTGGTACCTACAATATAGTCTGAAGTTAAAACACAAATGGAAGACTCTCAAGTTGCTTCCCTGGTTCACTTCGGGTCAAGAGGATAAATATCAGTGCCCAGATGGAATCGGAAATCATTACTTTAAAAAAAGAACACCCTGGGACTGGAGCAGTAGCACAGCGGGTAGGGTGTTTGCCTTGCGCGAAACTGACCTGGGTTCGATTCCCAGCATCCCATATGGTTCCCCAGCACCACCAGGAATAATTCCTGAGTGCATGAGACAGGAGTAACTCCTGTGCATCGCCAGGTGTGATCCAAAAAGAAAAAAAAAAAAAGAACACTATACTCTTTCCACTATTTCCCTATTTATTTTAAGGTCTGTAAATAATATCCAAGTATTTATAAATACAGATTTATATTCACAAGAGAGCATACTCAGGGCTGGAGAGATAGCACAGCGGGTAGGGTGTTTGCCTTGCACGCGGCCGACCCGGGTTCGAATCCCAGCATCCGATATGGTCCCCTGAGCACGGCCAGGGGTAATTCCTGAGTGCAAAGCCAGGAGTAACCCCTGTGCATCGCCAGGTGTGACCCAAAAAGCAAAAAAAAAAAAAAAAAAAAGAGAGAGCATACTCAGTTTCCAGATAGACTAGGATTCTTCTAGCAACTGTGTTATAACATGTACCATCTAGCCCCTGTTCATCAGTCATATCTTTGTAATATTCAAATAAGTGGACACAACTTGAAATGCTTTTCTCTTGGTGATTGCTAGTGTTTCTTCGAATACAACCAAGTCAAACAAAGGCCAAAGACCTGATCACTTCAGTCTCCCGATAGTGATGCCCCAGAATTGAATCTTGTTTATTTACTTTCATATGTGGCCTGCTGCCACGATGGACTAAGTGGTTATTCAGTGACAAGCCCCAAAATCTCAATGGTTGAAAGTTTTTATTTTAGTAATTTTTTTAATTTGCTTGCACTGTGTTCCTCCAGCATGTTAGAAGCAGAATTCTGCCTGTAATGATGACTCAGGAACTCAGGCTAGCTGAGCAGCTGCCATGTTAAATATTGTCGATCACAAAGCCAGTGGGAGAAAGAGTGTGGGAAAGGAGGCAAAGTCTCTTAGCACTTTCATTTTCCTTAGACAAAGAAATCCCTTCCCATACCTAATTCCAAATTGGGAAATACAACCCTCCCAAGCAGTGGCCTGGACAGAGAGGCAGCTTAGCATCTGTGGACCGCCATCAGCTTACCACAGGAGCACTATTGACAAATTCGATTTTCTTTCCTTCTAGGGTAATATTACTTCCAGATGTTCAGAATCTCCTGTTGACATTTATGCTAATGTGACCAATTTATAACAGTGCAATTTATAATGACACATTAAATTGAGGAAATTCTTACATGATCTGTCAGTAGTCATCATAAGGCTTGAAGCGAAAGCTAGATATTTTACTTTTTATTGAAGTAATATAAAAGGAGCAAATCATTTTATACTTTTGTGATAGTGATATTGATATAAAGCACTTAGGTCTGAGAGGAATGAGTAAGACACGGATGATGTGCACGTTTCACCCTGGATTGGAATTTTCCCCACTGCTAAAATGACATCGAACAACTGCAGAAATGATCATGAAAATATCCTAATCAAAACCTATACGTGTGAGACCCTGGGTTGAGTCCTCAGCACTGCATGCCCCTCTCATAGAACCACGGCTCTGAACAGCACCCCCAATTTCAGTATGTTGGAAGTGGCCCCTAAAAAACAAAACTATGAAATACCCATGGTTTTTCACTGAGTTAAACTTTAAAAAAATGTATTGATTGTGGCTGAATTAGTTCGGCCTAAATATAACAGCTGACAGACCATTTTGGTGAACTCTTTCACTTAGTATTGTTTAAGGGACATTGGAATCCTTACAAATTAAATCATCGGGTAGAAGTCAGTTTGCCTTAACAAGTGTCTGGTAAATAGTCTATTCATGCTTGTCTTTCTCTTATAAAAGTTCTGTGGCATATAACATTGTATTTTCTCTATACCATTTACCTCTGTTGAGTTTGCTTTTGATCTGATTTCCTGCAGCCTTCGGCTTGTGTCTGTGCTGTTTGTGTGGATGCTCTATTGCTTGCACCTTTGATGGAAGTGAATAATTTTCTCTTATTCTTTGTTTAATACAGAAGGCAGCACTGTGCCCTCTCTGCTCTTACTTGAACGAATTTCAAACAGTCTTTCAGAACTCCCACATGAGGATGACAATGAAAGTAGTCAGTAATTGTTGATGAAAGCTTTGTAACTTGTGCATCATACAACAAAATTGAATTGTGAAGAACAAAAGCTGGTTCCTCATCTTCCTTTGTATTCAGAGAAGGCTTGAAGGAATCAGGTAGAGTCGGCGTATGATATTTTTCCAATTTAGCTAATGCAATCTGAGGTGCAACTTGATAAAAATTAATAAGATAATTTGACAAATTGAATCTTTAGAAAACTAGGAAACACAATCTCTTTATGACATACTTGGTATTCTGTTGCTAAGAATGTAGGGTGTTCAGATTCTTTCATAACTAAAGTAGTTGGCAATATACCCATCTTTGCATTTGATGCTGCCACCATCTCCATAAATTATCCATTTATAAAATTTTATAATTTGGGGAAGGCTTCATTTGCAAACATTCATTTGTCAGAAGCATATTGAATCGAAAATGCTTTCTTCAACTTATTACTTTATTCCCTACTCCATTAGTTCTGATGGAACATACAAAAATACCACAAAATAAAAAGAAAATATTAAAATTAAAAACATAAAAAGGTTGAGAAACGTAAGACTATCAAACACAATAAAACCCAAAAAATACAGGCATAGAATGGATCATAGACCAGATCTCTCTCTATTGCTATTTTTTGAATCAAACCTGCATGCATTCCAATACCTATTAAATCTTACATCATTAGCAATAAGTTAGCAATATTTATAATTAAAAATTGATACTTTAATATTAGTTATTTACAAGAGTAGTAGAATATTTGTGTTCTGATAATCAAGAGCAAAAAAAGAGAGAAGTTTGTGATGTACTCAAATTTTTTTCCTTTTCCTTAGTGGTTTGCAGTTCTTCTGTTTTGAAATGGAAGAGATGAGAGGTGATTTGGCTTACACATGGTGGTACTCAGGGGCTACTTTTGGCTCCATGCTCAGGGATCATTACCAGTAGAGAATATGTGTACTGTGTGCAGTGCCAGGGATGGAACCAGTGTCAGTTGCATGCAAAGCCAGCACCTTAATCCTTGATCCTTGTACCCTCTTTCTCTGTCTCTGTCTCTGTCTCTCTCTGTCTCTGTCTCTCTCTCTGTCTCTCTGTCTCTGTCTCTCTCTCTCTCTCTCTCTCTCTCTCTCTCTCTCTCTTTCTCTCATCTCAGCTTTTCTCTTGTAGTGATGAAATTTTTCCAAAGCCATAAGAAAATCTCTACATTCCTTCCCAAATGTTTTCTTTTGTGGTTCAAGAGATAAAACCTAGGATTTCACATATGCAAAGCATGCACTCTACCACTGAGTCACATCCCAGATACTTGCTTCTAAAACTCTTAGATTGATTCTACTAATTACTCTTGATTCATCTGGGATTTTTTTTTTTTTTTGCTTTTTGGGTCACACCTGGCAATGCACAGGGGTTACTCCTGGCTCTTCACTCAGGAATTACTCCAGGCGGTGCTCAGGGGACCATATAGGATGCTGGGAATCAAACCCGGGTTGGCCGTGTGCAAGGCAAATGCCCTACCCACTGTGCTATTGCTCCAGCCCCTGGGATTTTTTTTAAGGTTGTGAAGAAATACTCTATCTTCTTTCTCTTTCTATGTAGAAAATTAATTGCTCCAAGCCATTCTGGTTGGCAAAAATTAGAGGAGTGGGAACATGAAATTACCACTGTGATCAAAATTGAGATAACTTAGTAACCAAATGTATTTTAACCTTAGAGAAACAAAAAGAATACAGTGCTATAATTTTGGCAGGGATACATGTATCTTGGAATTATTGCCATGACTCATAACTTGGGATGTTAACCTTTCTAATTCCATTATACATAATAAAGTTTTATTATTTGGTAAGTCCTCAGTTTAGAAACTGTTCAAATTCACACTCTCTTGAATTTTTAATTTTATGCCAAGAATAATAACAGAGACCACCAACTATACTAGTACTCTAAGGGAGAAGGTTCACAGGCAAATAAAACCCCCAAAACTATCTTCAAGTACTGAGAAAGATCTTCTTTGATTACAAAATTCTGCTTAAATTAATGTTAGTCTAACTCATGGAAGCCCCTACTGAGCAATCACTACACTATTACACATTGTGAGAAAGAAATGATCGTTTTTCAGACTAATCTGAAGTCACTCTTCTCCCCTAAGGGGGGATAAATATCATGCTTTTTAACCATAGAAACAAATACAGTGCAACACTGTCTAATAAATTTAGTAACATGAAAATAATGCTATGGTTACACTTTAGTTCCCATGGCCAATTGTTCGTTTTTCTCATGTCCTCTCAGTAACCAGTCTTGACTGTTTTATCCAGACTCAAGACTGGTTTCCTAACCTTGAGAAAATCAATAAAAAATTTCCAAGTATCAAAATCTTAGATCATTTCATTGACCCATACTGGCGTATTAATCTCATTAACATGTTATGACTTTTATCTATTGCATAACATATTAAGACCACACACATACACACATATACCAAAGTTATCAAAACCAAATTTGAAACAACACACCTGTATTACCTCACATAATTTCTGGAAAGTAGAACTCTGGTTCTGTGAGAGTTCAGTTGTCAATTGAACTGCGGCCATGTGAGGATTTCACTAGGGGAGACCATTTCCTGCCCACACTCACTCACAGGACCATTGGCCAGCCACTTCATTTGCTGGACAGGGACTGGAATCTCCCAGAGGCCTTTCTTGCTGTGTTCACTACCTCACCCGTGGAAGCTTGCTCTCCCAGAGCAGGTGATTCAATCAAGAAAGGAAGTGAGTGTCTAAAATGGAAGTGACCTACTGGCATCCCAGCGCTCTGCTGGCTTTCAAGTCCACACAAGCCAGCCCCAGTACATATTGGGTGGGGACTACACCAGGTGTGGATCCAGGTGTTGGGGGACATTAAGAGCTTCATTAGCGATGTTGCTATCACACTGAGGAATTAAGTGTATGTGTGTGTCTAATCATCAGGGAGATGTAAATCAAAACAACAATGAGATATCATCTCACACAACAGAGACTGGCACACATTCAAAAGAACAAAAGCAACCAGTGCTGGCGTGGATGTGGGGTAAAATGGACACTCTTTCACTGTTGGTGGGAATGCTGACTGGTCCAGCCTTTTTGGAAAACAATATGGACAGTCCTTCAAAAACTAGAAATTAAGCTTCCATGTGATCCCACAATACCACTTCTGGGAATATATCCCGAGACTGCAAAAAAGTACAGTAGAAATGACATCTGTACTTATATGTTCATTGAAGCACTGTTCACAATAGCCAAAATCTGGAAACAACCCAAGTGCCCTAGAATGAATGACTGGTTAAAGAAACTTTGGTACATCTACACAATGGAATGCTATGCAGCTGTTACGAGAGATGGAATCATGAAATTTGCTTATAAGTGGATAGACATAGAGAATATCATGCTATGCGAAATGAGTCAGAAAGAGAGGGACAGATATAGAAGGACTGCACTCATTTGTGGAGTATAAAATAACATAACACAAGACCAACACCCAAGGACAGTAGATAGAAGGGTCAGGAAGATTGCTCCACAATCAGGAAGCCTGCCTCGCAAGAGGGCGGGGAGAGGACAGCTGCAATAGAGAATGGATCACTAAGAAAATGATGGTTGGAGGAATCAGTTGAGATGGGAGATAAGTGCCAAAAGTAGATAAAGGACCAAACATGATAACCTCTCAGTATCAGCATTGCAAACCATAATTCCCAAAAGTAGAGAGATAGTATGGGGAATATTGTCTGCCATGGAGGCAGGGGGAGGGTGGGAAAAGTGGGGGCATACTGAGAATATTGGTGGTGGGGAATGTGCACTGGTGGAGGGATGGATGTTTGAACATTGTGTGATTATAACTCAGACATGAAATCTTGTAACTATATCTTACGGTGAATCAATAAATTTTTTTTAAAAAAAGTGTGTGTGTGTGTGTGTGTAAAAAATCAAAGAGAATAAATATACTGAATGGGCATAAATATAAAAACAGAATATTCACACAAACAGAAAAACAGAAAAGCATAATATGCAAGAGTAACATAGAGGCCTGAATAAGCTCTTCCATCTACCATTGCAATCTGACAGTCTGTTACAACATCACCTCTATTCTGGTGTTTATCACCAAAGAAATATTTGATAGGAAAAATAAAAAAATAAGCAAACTCTTCATTTTAAATATAATTACATTTTTAAACTGCCTTTTAGTTCTACACAGATATAATCTATTTTCTTCTCTGCCCTTGCAAAATTATTCATTTTAAATACTTGGTGATCAACAATTTGTTTTTAAAAGCCAGAAAATAATTTTAACCACTTGGAAATGGAATGCAGGATAATGAAGCTAAATCATCAAGGAGGGGGATGTTTGTGAGTAACAGAAAAGAACAATTTGTTCCTAAGGGCAAGTCAGGAGCTTTATGTTTTGGAGAAAATGTAGCACAGATATGCAGAACTTATTTGAAGAAATAAATGAATGATAACAAAGTACTCGACTGTATGAAACCTTAATATATTGGTAACCTTTTTTCTGCCTGGCACTTAAATCATGTGGTTTTGCTATTGCTATATTCATTTGTACAAAGAGCAATGTGGCATTAGTGGTAAACTACAAAGCAAGGATATTTTGCTTTCTCATTCCCATACCTGTGTTCTCCCTTTATCAACTGTATTATTCATCGTGTATTAACTGCTTTGATAAACAACCCCAGCCCTCCAGGGTATAATGTATGATAGGCGAATTTCCTGTTTGAGGCACAGTCTAATGCAAGTGCAGCGTGAGTGGGGGATGGGGGCAGGGTGTACCGCTACATATAGCCTCAGAGTGCCTCTTCCTGCCATACATTTCTGCCTGCATCCTGTGCACTTGATAAAGAGAAAGAGTTTGGAGACCTACATAAAGTGATTTTTAGAGACAGGATCTGACAACAGTCTATATCATTTCAAAGGCTATGCTCATGGTATGATGCAAACAAGAACTTGAAGGATATGCTCTAAAACTGTGTGTCTAGGATTGGAGAGATAATACAGTGGGGAGGGTGCTTGACTTGCATGCAGCCAACCCAGTTTCAATCCCCTACACTGTCTAGGTCTCCTGAGCCCCACCCAGAGTGATCCCTGAGTACAAAGACAGGAGTAGTCCCTGACCACTGCCCAGTGTGGCGCAAACTTCAAACAAATAAACAAACAAACAAATAAATAGACTATGTCTCTAGTATTGAGGGAAAGGGTTGTTCTGTTTGGTGGTGAAGAGATGCAGTAACGTTATACCTCATAAACGTTAGCACTAGTGAAACTATCATTTATGTAACTGCAAAACATAAAAAATAGAACTGTGCATCCATGGAGAAAAGGGGAAGTAATATGATGAACCCACAATGGTTTCTACACTGTACCCCCATAGACTACTGGGAGGTATAAATGAGACCCGTGGAGAAACCCTTTTCACAACACTCTACTACTAATCATCAACTTATCATTTTCTTATATTTTGTGTATTTAGATAGTCTTCAGATTTCTAGAAATAAGAAGGGACTCTACTGAATCTTCAAATTACCCAATGAGCTCTGATCTGGGTGCCAAACCATTGGCTCTGAAGGGATGCTAGATTAAAGAGTAGGTCAGAGTTACTGTTTATTACTGAATGAACTATACTGATATAAAAACCATGTGAATACCCATCAGATAAGGGGTTAATATCAATGGTATATAAAGCACTGGTTGAACTCTACAAGAAGAAAACATCCAACCCCATCAAAAAATGGGGCGAAGAAATGAACAGAAACTTTACCAAGGAAGAGATACGAATGGCCAAAAGGCACATGAAAAAATGCTCTACATCACTAATCGTCAGAGAGATGCAGATCAAAACAACCATGAGATACCACCTCACACCACAGAGACTAGCACACATCCAAAAGAACAAAAGCAACCACTGTTGGAGAGGATGTGGGGAGAAAGGGACCCTTCTACACTGCTGGTGGGAATGCCGGCTAGTTCAGCCCTTTTGGAAAACAGTATGGACGATTCTCAAAAAACTAGAGGTTGAGCTCCCATTTGACCCAGCAATACCACTGCTGGGAATATATCCCAGAAAAGCCAAAAAGTATAGTCGAAGTGACATATGCACTTATATGTTCACCGCAGCACTGTTTACAATAGCCAGAATCTGGAAAAAACCCGAGTGCCCTAGAACAGATGACTGGTTGAAGAAACTCTGGTACATCTATACAATGGAATACTATGCAGCTGTTAGAAAAAATGAGGTCATGACGTTTGCATATGAGTGGATCAACATGGAAAGTATCATGCTAAGTGAAATAAGTCAGAAAGAGAGAGACAGACATAGAAAGATTGCACTCATCTGTGGAATATAGAATAATAGACTATAAGACTAACACCCAAGAATAGTAGAAATAAGTACCAGGAGGTTGTCTCCATGGCTTGGAGGCTGGTCTCTCATTCTGGGTAACTCAGGGAAGGGACCACCAAGTAAAATGTGGTTGGAGGTCATGTGGGGGAAGGGTGATGTGGGCCGAATACAGACTAGAGACTGAACACAATGGCCACTCAACACCTTTATTGCAAACCACAACACCTAATCAGAGAGAGAGAACAAAAGGGAATACCTTGCCATAGTGGCAGGGTAGGGTGGGGAGAGACGGGACGGGGAGCGGGGGAGGGATGTTGGGTTTACGGGTGGTGGAGAATGGGCACTGGTGAAGGGATGGGTTATCGAACTTTGTATGGGGGAAACATGAGCACAAAGATGTATGGATCTGTAACTGTACCCTCACGATGACTCTCTAATTAAAAATAAACTAATAAAAAAATAAATAAAAATAAATAAATAAAAACCATGTGAGCACAATCTCTGAGTGATCAAACAAGGCAAGTTTATAGAAACCCAAAGTTCTTCTTTTAACTTTCTGAGCCCAAAATATGAGAACATATTAGAAATGATGTACAGCTTCTTAAAATGTCTCCTTATACCAGGCAGGTGTGGATTCTTATTCATAGCACCTATCTGTGCAATCAACTTAAAAAAATCTCTCTGAAGTAAGACAATCTGCTCTTGAAGACTTTCATATATAATACAATTAATTCAACAAGGTGTCACATGAGAGGGAAGAAAAGATAAATGGAATGGAACATCTTGATTCTTTTGCACGTGAAATTTCAAAATGAAACATGTAAAATAAAATCTAAAACCCCAAGTAAACAGATTTGACTTGTTCCCCCCTTAATTGATCTGTCTTGTTATCAATATTAAGTGATGCATGAAACTAGCCTTCAAATGTTCCCTATCAAACATTAGCTTTATTGACCTATGTCTAGGTAAGAGACATTGATCTATTTGGTTACTTGGTGGCCCTTACAAGGAAAATTGATGACTGAAATTTTATTTAATGCTGAGTTAAAGAACTGCAACAAAATTTTCTTCTTCATAATATATCCAGATTAATAGTTTTTCAATCTCTATCTTATGTAATTAGGGTTTGCCTTAGATTTCAATGACTTATTATTTTCCTATTATCACAACTTTAATTTGAAGTCATTCTGATTTGTTTTACAGTTCTCTATATTCTACTTTCCTCCACAAAAACTTCCCTAAAAAATATGAGTCATTATGGCAAGACACTAAATAAAGAATTCAGTTAAGGTGATTTTACATAATTACAGTAGAGAAAAAGTACATCTGAAAATGCTTACATGATGTAACCTTAAATTTTGTATTAAAGATAGTAGTAAGAATGATAAAACAAAGGACATATATCCTATAGTCATTCTGTCCATATACTATTCACATCATTCTGTTCACATTTTCTAGACTTGAAACTCCCTTTTAAATTTATTTACTTACTTATTTTCATAGCAAAAAAATAGCACAGCAGGTAGGGCATTTGCCTTTCATGCGGCCGACCTGGGATCAATTCCTCCGTCTCTCTCAGAGAGCCCGGCAAGCTACCGAGAGCATCCTGCCCACACAGCAGAGCCTGGCAAGCTACCCATGGTGTACTGGATATGCCAAAAACAGTAACAACAAGTCTTACAACAGAGCCGTTACCAGTGCCCGCTCCAGCAAATCGATGAACAATGGGAGGACAATGCTACAGTATTACTTATTTTTAAAAGTGTTCATGATGATTTATTACATTCAATATTCCAACACCAATCCCCCCACCATTGTTATCTTCCAACCGCTGTTATTTCCAATTTTCCTAGCCACTCCTCAAGCCTGCCCCTAAATCAGGCCCTGAATAATCTATTTTATATTGTGTATTACAAATAATTTGCTAAAAAATGATCAAAAGTATTTCCTTAAAAGAAAGTGTGTTAACATTGTTGTATATCACCATGGAGCCGTTAAGCCCTTGTAGAAGAGATTACTAACATGTTGTTACAGGCTAAGCCTTGTGAGGCAAGAAACTCTTTATTGTACTCTGTATCCTCAGCCTAATACAACTTGTCACTCAATATTTGTTGAATAACTATATCAATGAAGTCATAAAAGCAAGACTTATGATATCTTTGTATGTTTCAAATAAAATCAGAAGCTTTTCATGTTCAGATATAAAATTGGTGGCTAGCATGTAAGAAGAAAGCTGCACAAATGCTTTTCCATATACTAATGGGTTATTTGAGTACATTAAAAAGAAAAAACCGGATATTCTTATCAAGTTCTCTAAGATCTAGTCCAATGAACCAAATTAGACCAAAAACTAGATTGCATTATAATCTAATCACACTGAGATGTCTCCTTATGATTAAAACAACTTAATTTTAGGACTGTAATTTCTAGCTGTTTCTTTCTCTCCTGACTACCAAAAGTTTAAGTCCCCAAATGAGAATTGGTTTATCACTTTCATAGATATCTTTCTATTTGGAAAATTTCTGAAGAAAAGAATGATGTGTTAGACTTAAATCATTTTTATTTTAAATTGAATCAATAGGGAAAAAATACAAGAAAGGCATTTTTCTCACTTTTGCAGTATAAGGGAACAAATTAAAGAAGACTTAGTTTGGGGAGAGGCTCAGTGACCTATAATTCCTGTCTTATAAACATGAGGCTATGGGTTTGACCCACCCTCCACCCCGTGCTGCTCACATACTCTGAGCGTGACTCCTACAGCTCTGCTCTGCTCTCTGTGACCCCGTACCACAATTAGAGTTCAATCTCCAGTGCCCTGCCAGCACTTCGACTAAAGATCTATGAGAACTTCTGTTTACCCCTGGTAAACATATATGACACAGTGAGTCTGCACAACACTAGTAAGGAAGAGGGCAAAAAGTAACCAAGTTGATGCATTGTCCATATTTTTGCTTTGACTCCCTTTTTTTTTTTTTAGAGCACATCTCTGATATCTTAGCACATATGTCTATAGTTCCTACAGCCTGTAGACTCCTGGAGAGCTAGGAACAATATGTCTCCCTGGTACAATGTGTGGCAGATGGTATGCATTCAGAGTTTTAAGCAAAAAAGTCATTAGGTAGCATAAAACCAAAATTAACTCTTGACTTTTTTTCTTCAGGAGCAAAAATTCCCTTATTCTTAGGTATAGTTCTAAGATCCATGTGCTTACTAAGGCATGAAGCAATTTGCAATACCTGCTGGTCAGAAGCTCTATTGCATCGTTCTGTTCGGGCCTGTCTTCCCTAGGACCATCACAGAAACCATGAAATCACCAGGCTTCTCTGAGAACAGTGGGAAAGCCACGTGCCAGGCACAGGGACTTCCTAGTCCATCTGGTCTCGGACCGAGCTAGTCCGCACCATTACAGAGATTGGATAAAATGCACGGCGATGTCTCATAGAAGAGCACCGACTGCTTTTACTTCCAATTTTCTGAGAATAAAGGTAAGCACGAGGGTAGCTCTATCAATTAGCCGCACGTTTTCTGTGGCGTTTAAGCTGAAGCTCTCAGCCCCAACCCTTCAGTGGTCGTTTTTTTTCTCCTTCCCGGAGCTTGCTTTTAAAATCCATGATTCATCTATTGCCCACCCAGCTCAGACCCTTATTTCAAACATAATATTTTTTTCGTATTTCTATTACTTATCTTGGGCATTCTGCACATCTTCTTCCCACCCCGCACCACTCCCTTCATTATTCATAATTTAGGTGGCACACTAAGGTCTGGCAGCCTTCTTTTAAACACCTCTCTTTCAGGAAGCCTTTTTTCAGTCCATTAGACTAGGTGTCATTAGGTGTCTCTATAGCACACTGCAAAGATCTGAACAACTCTTATATACATAATTTCATGTAACACCCACCTTCCCTCTTGGTCTGTATATTTACGAAGGGGAGGGGGCATCTGTCTTGTCCAGCACCCACATTTAGATAAACACATCACTGAATTAAATGTGTTTCCATAAAAAGGAATGAGAATTTCAATTCTATTATCAGCACAGTGTGGTCTCACAACCACTGACTTTGACTCTGGTTCTCTTTCTCCAACACAGCAAGTCAAAGAGCTGAATTTGGCTTGTTCCTCTAGAAGGATGAAGCAGTTAATGAAGCAAAGAGGAGTTTGATATGATGAATTGGGGTTGGGGGGAGGCTTTGGCGTCCCTGAATCTGAGGGCTACCTATGCAACGTGGCTGCAGAAAGGGACAAACAGTCGTTCCCAGCCGGCAGCATAATGGGAAGTGCTCTTGCTCACAGGTTAACAGGCCGGGTCCACAGCGCGTCCTCCGGGGATGCACAGCACAATCATTCCATCAATTCACTGGCCAGAGTGTTCCAAGAGCATCTGACTGCTGTTTGCCGAGCAGTCCATGCAAGACAGAATCATTTTTATTATTTCATTTATGAACTTCAGCCATCACAACCCTGGTGCCAAAACAACTGAAATGTACATTTGTGCATCTCCATGAGTTCCGGGGAAAGCTAACAAGGGAAATTAAAACTGAGGCTGAATTCATCATGAAATATTGTTTATATTTCACTTTTTGAAACAAAAAAAAGGTCAGGTGATAGAGAATAAGACATGGGAAAAGGCTGTTTCAAACATGTTTCAAAACAGAAGCTATCAGATTCTGGTAAGGAGATAATAACTGTGTACTGGGATGGTTAATCACTAAAGCCACATATATAGTATTAAGGTTCAAGCTCAGGAACCATAGGGACCATTTCAGGAAGATTTCAGTTCAGAGTGTTTCATTCCTGTTTTCTGACTCTCTTCCTTTTTCTTATAGATGTATGGATGTTTCTTCTTAGATAGCAAAAAAAAAAAAAAAAAAAAAGCAACTCATCATTTGAGTGACAAGCAATGCAAGACTGATATCTTTCTATGTGACTACCTATCCAAGCATTCATTTCTTAGTTCAAAAATTAAAATCTAGGGGCTGGAGCAATAGCACAGCGGGTAGGGCATTTGCCTTGCATGCGGCCGACCCAGGTTCGATTCCCAGCATCCCATATGGTCTCCTTAGCACTGCGAGGAATAATTCCTGAGTGCAGAGCCAGGAGTAACACCTATGCATTGCTGGGTGTGACCCAAAAAGAAAAAAAATTAAAATCTACCCAAAGGTTGAGCAGAGGATGGAATGAGATTCCATAATAGAGATTCAGCTATATCTAATTTGTGATAATAACAAACATCCTAGCCAATGTGTTTATGATCATCAGTATTCAGGAAGGGGCAGAAGCCTGTATTCACAAAAAGCCTGTGTTCCACACTGAATGCAAATATTTATCTAGCAGCTGTTTTCTATGATGTTGTAGATGGAATTTGTGTTGAAGATTGTTGTTCTAAAAACACAGAGAAGGAAAATCTTGTATATTTCCTACCTTAACCTAAGGTAACTTATTTTGTCTTTCTTCTTGGTCCTGATCTCATTAACTTGAGCTGCCTTGATCTGTCTTGTCCTGTTCTCACTCCTTCCTTAATATCGAACTTAAGGAAAACGAGAGGTTTTAGTAAACACACAGCCAGAAATAACCCAGACACAGCTCTCCTATTTTCTATGCAATATATACATCAGCCCAAACAGGTCTTTATCCGTAAGGATTTCCCCAGATATAGATTCTTTGTTACCTGCCATGTTTTTCAAGTATCATAAAACCTAGTTTTTCTTTTCTTTGTTGTTCAAAAGGAAACCTTCCTCTGAAGTATGAAATTGAACAGTTTTGTGTTGGTGGTGATTATTTACCATCTCTAGGAACAAGATTATGATAGCAAGAAATAGAGAACTCTCTGTTTTATTCTGTTGAGAGAAGTACTAACTAAAGAATTCCGGTGTTTCAAAATGTCCCACAGAGGGGACTAAATATGGGGCTTGGCTTAGTGAAAAAGCACATGTCCTCTGCACAGAGTTCTTGACTTTGAGTACATACAACACACACACACACAAATTTTATATTGCCCGTCAGTATGTGACATTGTCAAGCATCCAACATTTTTGGTATTTTAATATAATAATATGTGCAAAAGTAGATCAGACATCATAAAATTAGATCGTCTATATCAGTAAGCATTACTCAAGATCCCCAAATACAAAAAAGCTTAAACCTAAAATAGTAAGTAGGTAAATACATATAACGGGTCAGTTATTTATAAAGTTTAGAAAATCGGGGAAGGAGGCAAGTGAAAGCGATTAAATAGAACACCATGTTTTTAATTTTGTTACCAATATATTCATTTAGTTTGTATATAAAAGGGAATCTCACAATCTTGTGATTTGACTAGATGTTGTTGCATAGTGCCAAGCTAAATGTAATGTTTAATGATTATGTAATTTTAACAAACCATATTAGAGCAATAATACAAAATTCTAGGTGTGTATTCACAAAATAAATTAGTGTGTCCGGAGTGGTCTCTCGCCCACCACGTGCGTTTGCTGGCCATGAGCCACTTCTCCACCCCGACCTGCAGCCATTGCAACAGACGCATGGAGGAGAGAACAGGGCCACCAGGCTGGTTGGTGATCAGTTGCAGTTTATTCATATTGTCTCCTTTTGCCTTCTTCCAGTCTCACCCACCCCGTATTCCTCCTGTCATCCATGCTCCCCTTTCCTCTCCCTGAGCTCCCATCATGCTGACTTAGTCTAGAGCCCCACTTCCAAGCATTGGGAACAATCAACATATGTAAAGCCCTTCCCTTCCTTCTGGGGAAGCTCTTCTAAGACAAAGATCCTCCCCCACACCCACCCATAGGGCTGGAGCATTAGCACGGTGAGTAGGGTGTTTGCCTTGCACACAGCTGACTGGGGTTCAATTCCCAGCATCCCATATGGTCCCTGAGCATCGCCAGGAGTAATTTCTGAGTGCATGAACCAGGAGTAACCCCTGTACAATGCATGCTGGGTGTGACCCAAAAAGCGGAAAAAAAAAAACAAAACAGACAAAGATCCCCTGCTAGGAGATCCACTCAAGGGCAGAATTTCATCTAGGGATGCATTCCTCGTTTCCTTAGTCCAACAACCATTTAAACATTCATCTTAATTCTACTTCTTAATAATATTAGTCATATTGTATGGACACAGAAGGAGATACATTAAGCTGGGGACATCTCCCTATACATCCCAGACTACAGTGCTCAGGCCAGATGAGCCCTTCCTAAGCCTAAGCAGGGTCCTTGTCCAGATATTTCTCTTTAGATGACAGACTTTGTCCATGACCGTGCTCTTAACTTACAGCTAAGTATTATGGCGTTTGGCCTTCCCATTTCGATGTCAGGGTAGTTCACAGTTTGTCCTGGGTCCATCCAGTCCCTTTGTCAGGCCCCTGCTTTGGGGGTGCTAGGAACTAAGGGCAACTAATGCTTAAGTCCAGAAAGTCCAGAAAATATAAGATATGCCCAGGAGTAAATATTATTCGGAATCAAGTTGATGTCGGTGGGCCCCACGGATGACTTATGTGAAGCAAAGAGGAGAAAGACGGTCACTTTCTCACCAACCGCCTCAGTCACCTGGGACCCAGGGTTACTGGGTTCTTGTCTCACCTCACAGAAAGGAATTTCAGGAGTAGACAAACAGTGAATAAATAGATTTTTTGGAGGACTTTTAAGGCGTGCAGGAGGGGAGAGAGAGAGAGAAAGAGAGAGAGAGAGAGAGAGAGAGAGAGAGAGAGAGAGAGAGAGAGAGAGAGAGAGTAATGCACTCCAAGGGCAGAGAGAGCCCCTACACAAGTCCTAGCATTAGACATGAAAGTACACATCTCAAGAGGAGAGATGCGGGCGACACATGTGCTCAGGCACCACATGTGCCCGGCCAGCAGGCGCAAGCAGCACACAGGCTCGGGCAGCATATATGCGCCCCTCCCTCCCTTTGTTCAAGATGGCTTTTATAGGCTCTTCTCTTGGAGAAGACTCCAGAACTTGACCTGGAACTTCTGGAATCTTCTCAGGGATGGATCACATTTTAATCAGATTAAAAGAGAAGTTCTAGGGTTTGAGGAACTTCATGGGGAGGGGTCCAACCTCCTCAGGTTCTGCTGAAGTTCTTATCAGGTTTGTTTTCACAGGGTGGATCAGTCTTGGGATTTTCCTCCCAGAAGTTCTGTTGACCTAACTTTCATTGCCGAGGGTCTTTCCCTATCTACCTGCCTACATCAAAGTAACTCCCAAATTACAAAAGCATGGCATTAACTGTCTTCCTGTATCTAATCCAAAAGGACATTGCTGGGGCTGGAGCTATAGCACAGCTGGTAGGGCATTTGCCTTGCACACGGAGGACCCTGGTTTGATTCCCAGTATCCCATATGGTCCCTTGAGCACAGCCATGGGTGATTGCTGAGTGCAGAGCAGGAGTAACCCCTGTGCATTGCCAGGTGTGACCCAAAAATCGGAAAGGAAAAAAAAGAAAAAAGAAAAAAAAAGAACAAAGGACATTACTCTAAAGTGAACTATGCAAAGGTCATAAGGAAATATTTGTAAATGTTTCACTTACAAATACAAATCCAGAGATTTCTGAAGAATTTGACTTTACAAGCCACAGGTACTGCTATGGGGATAGAGGTGATTAATCAGTTGGGGAAGCAGAGCAGAGAAGAGGTTAAAGATAAACACAGAGGAACGGGAGTGCCTCAGGAGCACTGTGATGGGTGCAACCCAACAAACCTAAACTCCCTGCAACCAGGAAGAAAGGTGTTATCCTATATTATCCTACATTAGGTAAGACTGAAATTGGCCCAAGGTCAGAAAAATTCAGAAGACACTAACATAGGTAATTCACTAGGCTTGGTATCACACCAACTACCAGATTTGAGAGTATAATTTCACTGTCACTGTCACTGTCATCCTGTTGCTCATCGATTTGCTCAAGCAGGGCACCAGTAACATCTCCATTGTGAAACTTAGTGTTGAAATCAAAGTATCAGTAGGACTGTGGTTCATGGTATCCCTAGGGAACTAGCACATTTTCAATTTTTAAATATTTTTTAATTGAATCACAATGAGATACAGTTACAAAGCCTTCATGTTTGAGTTTCAGTTATACAATGATCAAACATTCATTACTCCACCAGTGTACATTTTCCACTACCAATGTCCCCAATATCCCTCCCCCACTCCCGTCCCACCCCTCCCCTGCCTCTATGGTAAAACATTTCCCACTTTCTCTCTACTTTCGGGCATTATGACTTGCAATACAGATACCGAGGGAGGCCATCATGGTTGGCCTCTATCTACTTTCCACACACATCTCCCATCCTGAGCGAACCTCCATTCATCATTGACTTAGTGATCCCTTCTCTGTCCCAGCTACCTTCTCCCCCAGCTCATGAGGCAGGCTTCCAAGCCTGGAGCAATCTTCCTGGCCCTTGTGTCTATTGTCCTTGGGTGTTAGTCAACTATCATTTTCTAAACATCTTGTTCTGAAGCATGTTTTCAAAACACTCTGCTTCCCTCCGCCTCATTACTGTGGTGACCAGGCTTACACACTGTGGTTGGGTTGGAGTTATCACATGTTAAGCACCGTGCCCAGCTAGCAGTGCTCTCAGGATTAGACCAGGTGTGCCAGGTGTGTGCCAACAAGGCAGGTGTTGACCACTGAGATATCCCTGGGCCCTTGTTCTTCAGTTTCTTTTATTTGATCATTCTATTTCAGTTTTGCTGGTTCAAGGAATGAACATTCACTAAGAAAATGTATAAGGTAAGTTGACTATAGGCAATTTCCAATGAAATAAAAAAAAAGTCTTTAAAGGGCACACCGTTTTCTTAAAAAAATCCTTTTTTTTCCCTTTAGTTTTTGGGTCATACACAGAGATTCTCAGGGGTTATTCCTTGCTCTGCATTCAGGAATTACTTCTGGCAATGCTGAAGGGACTACATGGGAAGGCAGGAATCGAACCCAGGTTAGTGATGTGCAGGGCAAGCACCTACCACTGTACTCTCACTCTGGCCCCATAATTTTTTTCCAGTGTATGCATGAAATCTCATCAACAGTATTGTAAACTAGGGTGCCATAAATAACATTAAAAATATTTTGAAATGCTAATCACTGAAAGAGAAAGGGAGCAAGGTACTCATAATATCAACAATAATAAGCTAATCATAAAAAATAAAATGTAGTATCTGTGTTTGCATCATCCTGCAATCACTACACAAAAACTTGGATTAATCATGGAAACGTACCTGAAACCCCAGCAAAGAACAGACGGAAGAAGAGCTTCCAGATGTACTGGAGATAGAGGGAGGCCTTTGCAAGAAACTCACCACATAGCAACAAGCTACAATAAAGAGGATATCTGAAGGTACAGAACATTGCCCTGGTGAGCAGGAATTTATATCAAACACTTGCTACACCAATTCTACAGTTCAATGCTTACAATACTGGAACACGAGCCAAGGAACTATTGGCTATAAACAGAGGACAGAGTTGTCATCAGGAACCTCAGTTGCCCTAGTAACAGAGTCACCAGCAGGCACTATTTGGGGGACCTCTGCAACCTGACTGTTGGGTACCATATTTGATTCCGGTGGCCATAGCAACAGAGTCACCAGTAGTTACCATCTTGATAACCTTTTGCCATCTTGCACGTTAACAGAAACCAGACCTCATCACTCTTTTCAATAATAAATCCTGAGGAATAATTTCAGAGAGCTTCATCCATACCAAGCTAATAGCCAAATTAACTGAATGGTCAAGAGATAATTGCTCAGACTTAGAGCACAGATTTGACCCTCTCCAATCCACAATTGACGACTAACAGTCACCCCCATAGTCAGAAACACCCTATTCACCTCCCAAAGCATAAGTTGTTAGTAAGCAGGCCTCCTATCTCCTGCTGGGTTCCCACTGTTTTGAAAGTCACACCTTCCTCCTAAAACTGCCCACCTCTCTACGGATCCTCTGCGGTACCCATGCCTGTGACCTTCACAGACCAGGCAAGGGACAGCTAGGCACTGGTGACCCTGAATCACTTGTTTCTACTCTTTTCTCTCAACCTTAATGCAGTAAGTGTCTTGTTTGAACCAAGAACACAAAAATTGGAGAAAGGGCAGTTACCTCAACAAATGATGTAAGGGAAACAGGATAGCCACATGCAAAAGAATGGAATCGCACTACCTTACACTATGCACAAGAGTTAGCTCAGAACATGGCTTAAAAATTTAAATCTTGGGGCCGGAGCGATAGCACAGAAGGTAGGGCATTTGCCTTGCACGTGACTGACCTGGGTTCGATCCCTGGCATCCCATATGGTCCCTCAAGCACCGCCAGGAGTAATTCCTGAGTGCAAAGCCAGGAGTAACCCCTGAGCATTGCTGGGTGTGACCCAAAAAGCAAAAAAAAAAAAAAAAAAATTAAATCTTAAGTCTAAGTCCATAAAATACATAAGTAAAGAACAAAACATAAGTAAAGCATGCCACAATATTGGTGATTGCAAAGTTCAGGATTGGACTCCAAGAACAAGGGAAAAAGTGAAACTAAATAAATGGAACTGCAGCAAATGCAAAGCTCTTGCACCGGAAAGAAACGAATAGTAAAACAAAAAGATACCCTGCTAAATGGGAGAAAGTACTAGCACACCATACATTTGACATAGGAGTGTTATTGAAGATATTATCTAAGATATCCACAAAACAAGGAACTCCATCAAAAGTTGAAGAGAAGATTTCAACAGACAGTTCTCTGAGAAGACAGAGATGGCTATAGGCATGGCTCATCATTATTGATTATCAGGGAAATTCTAATCAAAACAATGAGACCATCATTATACACTTGTGAAAACAGCCTATCTGAAGAAGACTATAAAAAAACACTGCTGGCAGAGATGTGGAGGAAAAGGAACTTTCATGTACTATTGGGAATGTAAACTGATTCAGCCACTATAAGAAGCAGTATAAAATATCTCAAAAAAATAAAAATAGAACTATTGTATGATGCAGCAATTCTTTCCTTACATATCTAGCTTAAGAATGCAAAAAATACTAACTTATATATGTATATATATATATATGCACGCCTACATTTATTGCAGTGGTATTTATATTAGCTAAGATATGGAAGTAACTCAAGTACCCAATGGCAGATGCGTGGATAAAGAAGATATGGTATTTACACACAACAGAATATTATTTAGCTATTTTTTAAAACAAAGATGAAATCCTACCATTCACAATAAGGATAAAGCAGAGGACATTAAGCTGAATGACAGTCATATAAAGAAAGGCAATGTATGGTATCATTCATATGTGGAATTTTTTAAAAAAATTTTATCAGTGAATCACTGTGAGGTACAGTTACAGACTTTCTTGCTTGCATTCAGTCATACAATGATCAAGTACCCATCCCTCCACCAGTGCCTATTTTCCACCACCAGTGGTCCCAGCATCCCTTCAACCACCCCCACCCCGTCCCCTCGGCCGTACCACGCCTCTGTATCAGGGCATTCCCTTTTGCTCTCCCTCTCTCTTTTTGGGTGCTGTGGTTTGCAGTAGAGGTAGTCATCATGTTCGGTCTATAGTCTACTTTCTGCTCACATCTCCCATCCCGAGCAGGCCCTCCTAGCACCCTTTACTCGGTGGTCCCTTCTCTATCTGAGCTGCCTTTTCACATGTGGAATATGTTTTTTTTTTTAATGAAGCAAGAGAATAGACCATGTCCAATGAAAACAAACCCCTGCCCACTGACAGCAGAATTGAAGTGAACAAGGTTCCTGTGAACAAGATTGGACAGATTTGGGCACTTCCGTGGTAGATATGGTGTAGCGCTGTTTTGCTAGTGTGTATAAATATTCACACTCTTGCAAAGTAATATAACAGCAATATTTTGGTTATTGATAATTTATATTGCACACAGAAATATATTGATATATCCCCACAATCACACTACTCAAATACATGATAGTATACATGATAGTTAAAATGATAGTTAAAATGCTTTATTTCCTTATAATCTCTTTCATTGCTTTATTTTGTGGTGCAGGGATCGAACTCAGGGACTTACACATTAGTGACATATCCTTTACCTAGAGACCACATGTGTCTAAATTTTCTAGAACAAGATTAAAAGTATAAAATATGCCATCTATATACCATAAACTACCAATTAACATGTGGCTAATTCTGGCCAGCATAGTGGGGCAGAAGCATATTTTCTGCCCAGTTATTAAAATATCACATCATTATCCCTGCAGCCACCCCCCCCAACCCACCCCACCAACTGCCTGTTGGGTGCAGAGAACTCAGTAGTGGATTTGGTCTCTGCGGGGGATGATAGAGCCACAGAAGGGAAAAACTTGACTCCCTTAAAGGGTGGCGTGGAAGAGAATCCCTTCCTCACACCCTTACCCAATCCTCAGAGAAAAAGGGTCTCTGACACGTTTGTGGGTTGTGAAGTTCCAGAAATTTGGGGGTTATGTTTTTAATCATTATTTTCAGCCGACCCTAATTTATTTACAATCTTTTCCTCTGTCTTAAACGCTTCCAAATGTCCATCTTCTGCTTTTGGAGCACTTTTTCTATAGGTGCTGTTTTGATTCTTTTCTCTTTTTTTCAGTGTTCCTGATGTCAGATGAAGTAATTTACCAAGTGGTGAGCTGACTGCATGAAGGCACTAGTTTCACTCATGTCTCTTCTCAAATTCAGATCAGGAAAGTGATTGGCTCTTCATTTCTTTGTCCTATTAGACTAAACAATCTAACCTAATATAATCCTGCAGGAATCTTTTCTTCTGCACCTTTTGTCTAGTCTCAGAAACTCCACAAACCCTGTGAGCTGAGGATCTGAGGCCAGACTTCCTCCTGGCCACAATCACCAAGTTTTAGTGTTTTAAGGCAATGAGCCTTCCCAGAATGCACTGAATTAACACATTGAAGGGTGGGTTTCTAAAGGATTTTGCTTCGGGAGTATCACTTGTCATCCCATTGATCTTCAGTTTGCTCAAGCAGGCGCCAGTAACGTCTCCATTCATCTCTGTCACGTGCTAGTGTAGCCCAATAGTATCTGCTCACTCCAGGAACACAAAGAGCCTCAAATCGTTCATTCTGGGTTTTGACGAAGAAGTCTGACCATCTTGCAGGTGGGCGGCCATGCTTTTGATGTTCCATGGAATCCAGTCAGTAACAGCTCAAGTCTAGTGGTCGTCTCTAAATCGCATTATGTGCCTGGCCCATCTGATTTTTGACACCTTGGCAAATGAGACAGCGTCCCTGATTCTTGATCATTGATGGAGGTTGGAACTCCAGATTCCTTCTCTCACTTGAGTGAAACATGATACTCCAAGCACAGTTCTTTCAAGTCCTCTTTGGGATACCCAAATAGTGTTCACATCCTGTTTGCATAGGGCCCAGGTCTCTAAGGCATATGTTAGTTCAGGAAGAACATCGAAAAGATGTGCCCGGAGCCGGAGGTTCTTCAGCCCCTTCACCACTTCTTCGACGCTCTTGAAGGTGTTCCACGCTGCTCTCTTTTTCCTGTGCAGTTCTGGCGCCAAGTTGTTCCTCATGTTGAGTTCTCGACCCAGGTACACATAGCTGCTGCATTCGGCGATGTTCGTTCCATTGAGAGCAAATGGAACGTCAGGGACTAGTTCATTTTTCATGAACATTGTTTTGGTGAGATTCTGCTGCAGTTCGACCTTTCCACACTCTTGGTCAAAGTCGACCAGCATTTGTGCTGACACCAAAAGAGCCCCCTACATGGCAGCAATAAGAAGGATGAACAAGGAGAGGCTGATAAAATCTCAGGGATGAACTAGACTTCCAAAACAAAGAAGAACTAAAATGACCATCTGTACTTTCAACGCACATACGCTGGCATCGGAAGCATCCATCGAGGACCTGATGGTGCAAGCTCAGAAGATCAAGTACAACATCATTGGTCTGACCGAGATGAGAAGGGATCGATCACATTACACCATTTTCGACACTGGAGAAGAACTGTTCCTCAGAACATGCAACAATAGAGGCATCGGTGTTGTCGGTGTCCTTGTCAACACGAACTTGGCCATAAGCATTGATTCATTCGAATGCCTAACAACCCGAATCAGATGATTACACTTGAAAAGATGTGGCTCACTGATGGCAGTTTCTATCTTCGTCATCTATGCACCAATATCCAACTATGATGAAGAAGAAATTGAGAAGTTCTACATGGAGCTGGAGAAGTTCTCTAAAGAAGACCGTACCTTCTACAAGTTCATTGTCGGTGATTTTAATGCCAAGAAAGGACCAAGAAAGTCTCCCGAAGAACTCCACATTGGGACTCATGGCTTAGAATGGAACAAACAGGGTGAGAGACTGTCTGAGTTCATCATGTCAACCAAGACTATCCATGGTAACTCACAGTTCCAAAAGGCTGAATCTAAACGTTGGACATGGAAGTCTCCCAGAGGAAAATTCCACAATGAAATTGACCACATCATATTCAATCAAAGGTTTTGCCTGACCGATGTCGCTGTTGTCCCAAAATTCCAAACGGGATCAGACCACTGTCTCCTTTGTGCAAAATTCTACTTCACAGAGCAGGGAGAAAGGACTGCAAAGTTTAAGTTTAAGAGAGAATTCTTAGAATGACCACCAACTGGGAGCTCTTCGGCACTATTGCGGCAACGTGGGAAGACACCATCATTGACAACATCGACAAAGAATATGATTGACTGGCTCAACACCTCCATGACTGCGTGAGGAATGCCGAGAGTGGGAAGGCCACAAACAGACGCCTGTCTTCGGAAACTCTCAATCTCATTCGCCAATGTGGTTTGGCACGAGCCTCAAGTAATCACAAGCTAGTGTCCAAGCTCACAAAGCTATGCAGAGAAACAATAAAGGAAGACCTTAAAGAGAGAAGAGCAGCAGTATTGGCCAATGCGGCAGAAGCTAGGAAAAGTATTCGCAATGCTCGCCTGTCCTTCACCAACTACAAGACCAAGATGACTGCCCTCAGATGTCCTGATAGATCTATCTATCACATCTTCCAGAAGGGCAATGGAGAAGACTATTCACGACTTCTACTCGGATCTCTGAGACAGCCACATCCACCTGCCCACATACCAAATTCCACAGGATGGATATGTCATTCCCAACATCCTCCCTTCCAAAATCCAATAGGCCATTTCGTCAGTAAAGACGCATACAGTACCCCATCCAGACAAGGTCAGACCCGAACATCTGAAGAATCTGCCGCCAGTACTCTTCAATACACTGGCTCAGCTCTTCACATGCTACCTTTCTGTATGCAAGGTTCTGTCCCAATGGAAAACCAGCAGGACCATTCTGTTGTACAAGAAGGGAGACATCCACAACATCAGCAACTATTGCTCAATCTGTCTGTTGTCTGTCATCTACAAGTTGTCACTCAGTCATCCTGAATAGAATAGGCAGAACACTAGACAAAGGACAACTATGTGAGCAAGTAAGATTCCAAAAAAGATTCAGCACAATTGACCATATCCACACAGTAACCAAGCTCATTGAGGTTTCGCAAGAGTTCAAGATGCCACTCTGTCTAACGTTCATTGATTTAAAGAAGGCCTTTGATTCTGTTGAGACTGAAGCAGTCATCGAAGCCCTAGTCAAACAGGGCGCTCAAACTCAGTACATCAATATCCTCTGCAAGCTGTATTAC